>NC_062540.1:12956798-13239298 GCF_022655615.1 Tachysurus fulvidraco
TTAATTGGATTAAGTAGCTAGCTAGGAATGGAGATAAACAGATGTGTTGCTTAGCATGTACTTTGTCTGTACACAGGGTTTATTCACCTTTAAATAAACACATACATACATACATACATAAATATATATACACATTTATTTATATATAGATATATCCATGTATATACATATGTATATACATATATTCATAAATGTATACATACATATACGTGTGTGTGTGTGTATATATATATATAATTACACACACATTATGCATGTATGTATGTGTATGTATACATTATATGCACATACATAAATATTTATACATACATATATTCTTTTGTTTTCTCCTGTAGGTCGCTGTGCGAGCTTGCTTTCTAGGATTTGTCTTCGGATGTGGCTTGATTATAAGTTTTACAGACACGACATGGACACACTTTGGCTGGTACATGACATCTTCAAATTTCTGTCTCTTAATATTATTTGAGGATTCTATAATATTTCTTTTAATGAATCAAGTATGATGAGTGATGTGACTGCCTCTAAGCAGTGTTTAAACTGTAGTGTTGTATTTCTGCAGGTACATGTGTTCATTGACATTCTTCCACTACTCTGAATATCTGGTGACAGCCATCATCAACCCTCGCAGTTTGTCTCTAGACTCCTTCCTGCTCAACCACAGTGTTGAATACACCGTAGCAGCTTTCTCTTCCTGGATGGAGTTTATTGTGGAAAAGCTGCTTGTTCCAGGTCTGTTAGGTTGCTTTGTCAGATGGGGGACAAATGAAAGGAAACACCAATGTAAGGTGTCTTTTAGTAAAGCTACATTCACACATACAGCAAATTTTCCACTACAAGTCACCAGTCACTGTACTATGGAGTCTGCATTAGGAATCCCCACTTCTGGTTGCCTTAGTAATACTGTTTATCAGTGAGTGCCATGACTTGCATTGCAATTCACAACAAATCAGCTTTCTGACCACTATGTCTGTCGCTCAATATTTACATACATACAAAGTTATACCTTTCTCAGCTTTGTCGCATCGCTGGGCAAACCCACATGTTGTCAGCGGTTGCTGTCACAGGTTGCTGGAGGATACAAGATAGCATGAAAATGAACATCCCTGGTCAGTTTGTCACTGTGAGTTGCTGCATGTGTGAACGTAGCAAAGCGATTTGGGCCACTACAGGGGAACTGAATTTTAAAAATGTGCCACCGTATAACAATTAATCTGTGACATTAAGCATTTAATTTTTTAAGTCTTAACTTCAGTTGTATCGGAGTGGTTGTGGAAGTATATACTGTAGGCCTGCAGTCAACTCTACTTGCATTCTACTAGCTGAAATCCAGTTTTGAAAAGCAGTTGAACTGAAAATATGTTGGTAAACTTTGAGCCATTTTCTGTCAAACAGTGTCTCCTCCCCAAACTGTCTCCTCCCCCCACATCGTCTGTTGAGTCACAAAATTAAATCTGTGTTTTCTTTAAGGTAAAGTGTGCTAATGAGGAAACCTGTTTCAGTCAGTACTATAGTTACATTTTTGTTAAATTACGTACCATCATTGATTTCTTATCAAAATACCAAAAAAATTCTGTCAAGAAAACACAAATCATAAATTTATAATAATAAAAATAATGAACTGTGTTAATTATCTTATAGCTCTTTCATTTATGTACAGATTGGCACAGCTGAGGATGATTTGCTTAGCTGTCTTAATAAGCAAATCACAGCGCAAAAGCTGGTGTAGCTGCAGCATTTTTTTCCAACCAAAAAAATTAAAAATAACCATTGAATATGAAGTTCAAGTGGAATTGGGTATAGCTGCTTCTTAGCTGGATTGGAAGCTTGCAGCCACACAGTCGTTATTAGTTGATATGATTAAAAGCCTTTGTCTAGTGTAACCTCTGTTTTTTTTTTTTAAACTTGTGAAAAACAACAAGAGAACAGTCTGGAGGATGGATGATAAAGTTTGAGATATTTTCAGCTCAAGTACTAGTGTAAGCGTATTTACAAAATGTACTTTTCTGTATATTTTTTCATATTGTGATTAATATGTAATGTATCCCTGGACAGAGCTGAAGCAGCAGAACTGGATCTGTTTTGTGGGATTAATGATAGTGTTCTGTGGAGAAGGTCTGCGCAAGTCTGCGATGCTGACAGCAGGATCCAACTTCAACCACATAGTGCAGAATGAGAAAGCTCAGAGCCACGTGCTGGTCACTAACGGCGTCTATTCGTTCTTCAGACACCCCTCATATGTGGGTTGGTTCTACTGGAGCATCGGTACACAGGTATGAGACGGCTTAATAAAGCTTAATGTCTGCTGGGTCCAAATCCCCATTGTTGTGTTCTAGAAGTCAGTAGTTCTTACTGAAAAATGATACTGTTAGGGTAGGATAAAAATAATTTTTTTTCTGACACAATAAAAATTCCAACCAAGTGTGGAATATTCGAACAATTCACTCAATGCTTCAAGCTTTGTGTACATAGTAGAAGAGGGGCAGGGTGACAAGGCATTAAATCCAGATTTATTTTAAATATAGCCAACAACACAACTTTGAAATGTCTTTTAAATTAGCCCATATTGTTTTCTGTTTCTTCTGAATCTAGCGACTTTACACCACATGATGTCATCGACTGTGAAACAGCTAATACTCCTGGTTAATAAAAAACTTTATTGTTCTATTTGAGTCGATGCTGTCCCTCTAAAATGTATACGCTAAGCGGAAGAGTTTATAGTTGAAATGCATAGTGTGTAATATGTCATTTGGGACAGAGCTGTAAATGTATTTTCTGTAGCCATTTGCAAGTGGTAGCTTTAGTGTGTTTGCCAGTCCCATAATTTCAACTAATCAACTTGGCTAAAATGATTAGAACTAATTTATTATATTAGTATAGCACGTTAATTAGCTGTTTAATGAAAAGGAACAGTTTAATGATTATTATCCTTTCCTAACAAAGTTTCTCACGTTAAGCAAAAAACATCAGTTGTTGCCAAATGTTTTGTCTGTGTGCTGTGATGTTTTGTCTGATCATGTTTTTTTTTGCTCTCTTTGTGTTCCTGATTCATAAAAGGTCATCTGTTGTACGTGTGCACTGCTTTACCCACATAGAAAATAATGTTCTACAGTCAGCCGTATCACATCTCGGACAGTGTGTGCAATCACAGCTGTTTGTTGGACTTGGCAAACTACTAATTAAAGGCTAATAGCACAGAAATCTGCTTTGTCCAGAGCTACTGATTTCTCCATCCACATGTCAGTGTACTCACCCTCCTCTTTAATAGGAACACCTGTACTGCTCATTTATTTACAAATTTTGCAGATCCTGGTGAAGTGCTTCGCTTAATATTCACATCAGACACCAGAATGGGGGGGGGGGGGGGGGGGTGATGATCTTAGTGACCTAACTGGTGGTTGGTGCCAGGTGCTATAGAGTATGCACAGAATTTACTGACGTTAGCTGACCTTACTGCTGACCTGTATCTTCAGGATTTTATTACATTTTAATTGAATGATTAGATTGCTGTATAAATAAGAAGACATAAAGGGTGTTCCTATTAAAATGGATGGGGTGTGTGGGCTTTTTATTATAATTTTTTTTTTATATATATATATAAATAGATTTTTTTACAGTGCATTCATACTCTTTTCTAGATAATGCTGTGCAACCCGTTATGCCTTCTGGCCTACACGCTGGCTAGCTGGCGGTTCTTCAAGGAACGTGTAGAGGAAGAGGAGATCTCACTTATCCATTTCTTTGGAGAGGACTACATCGAGTATAAAAAGAGAGTCCCGACAGGATTGCCCTTCATCTCAGGCATCAGGGTAAACTCATAAAGACTCGGACGAAGAGAAAAACATGGAATCGTCTAGCGCACTCCTGGACACTTCCTGGACTGGCACTGTGAGTGAACCGGTCACCCGGCGACCTTCTGGCTCACGTTAACGCCAAGGGAAATGAGTAGACAAGGTGCAGAGAGACTGGCCTGTTGATCTGCTATGAGACACAACGGTTCACTCTGAGCAGGGCGGAGCCTCTACCTCGACGCAACAGACCATATACACATTCTCATACACAAGGCTATAAAGTCTCTCAGCACTCCTCTACATTATCACCATTCTCATCGTCTTTTCTCTCATACATCATATAATACTTTACATCTGTTTTGCATCTCTGTTAATCATGTAGACCTGTTTAACACATCCGTCCAATTTGTCAGTTCATTATTAGTTTTTTTTTTAAACTGTTATAGAACCAGGTTAGAATTTACAGCTAATGAAACTGCAGCAAGTTTGTACAGTAGGCTTACTAGGAAAAGTCTACTGCAAATCAATATTACATTCAACCTGCCTCGTACCAAATATACCAGACGCATACCAGATTTTATTTTATAAAGCTTGAGCACTCTCCTAGTAAATAAATTTGTATTTTACATGGTATGTATTTTACATGGTATTTTTATTAGAGACAAAATGCATTGCGTTTTGATCAGAGTACATGGCTATAAGGACTCACTCAGAAATATACAAACAGAACAGTCATTTTTGACCAGTACAAATCGTATTTCCAATCCGTACGTGAATCTAGAGCCCCTTTCACCATCTAAATTTCGTAATCTTTTTTTTTATTCAGTTGCCTGAAAATAATGAATTAAATCTATTAGTATTTGTTTAAAATTGACACATTATAAAAGTATAGTTAAGATCAGTTAATGAAATAAATGAGTGAAGATGTACTTTATTGGTCAAAAAGAAAGGAAAGAAAAATGTTAAAATATAATGTCTGTCAATAATGTGAGTTATAATTAAATACCAAATAAAATAAACAAACCTACAGATATGTGCAATGATAATGATAAAGTAAAAGAAAACTGCTTGCTGTCCTGCGCTGGTCAGTCAAACAGTATTTATGCCTGTTGCCATGGGAACCAGAGTGCACATATATGTGGGGTTGTATGCTAACCACCAAGCAAGCGCTTGCAAGGGAAAAAAGCTGCAGCTTTTCTGTTTAAGTTAAGATGTAGATACCAGAAAGGTTTACATACACACTATCGTATTAATTGCTTTACATCTTTTTCCTAGAATAGGAAGAAAGTAAGTAAACTTTTTCTATTGGAAACTTTTCTACTTTCCTGCATGTAGACATTTGTAGCATCTAAACTAAAACGGACAACTGGCAGCGTTGCCCAACAAAGCATCAGGTGTAAAATCTGGTTAGAAAAAAATACAAAAAAAAAGCACTCCAGTTTTTAAAATCTTAGAGCAGTGCTGTGAATGGATTATATTAAAGATGTTCTCCAAGACCACACATTAATATTATTATTATTCAGGGATTATGGGTCTGAATTTGGTATCATGTTGATGTGAGGATAGACCGAGAGAAATTTGTAATGTTATTTTGATTTGTTGTTTTCTGTTCAGGCAGGATTGGGCACATGCAGATCTCATTGCAAAATGCTGACAATCTGTAATAAACCACTTTCCTAAATATTGTGTGCCACCTTAATGGCAAACTTGCTGCCGCAAGCAAAATTCAACCATAAGTTGAGTGGGCAGAAGTGTCTACTTGCTAATTGGATTCTGCCTGAAATGGCCAACTGTAACAGATTGTAACATATTTATTGGCACCCTGGGTACTCAAAGTCTATCAGCAAGAAATCCCTATTAATACAAGCACACATGGAGGAGTATGTGATTTTCTACAACTTCTATGCATTGCATATATTATGGTCAATTCCTCTTTCTGTTTTTATTATATCACCATGTCAATATTTTCTACTATGTTTTTTTCTTACAATTAAACTAAACCGATATTGCATTTGTTTGAGACATATCCAGAACCATTTACCCATCTTTACATCCATTTTTAATATAAACTAGTTTCGGTGGATGACTGGAAGGATGGCTGCAGGTTTTGTTGCACTAACTGACGAATAGCCACTAAAACAGTTTCCATTCGTTGTCTATCATCAAGGTTTCATTCATGTATAGCAGGATGGCAAGTTGCAGTATATAGGTATTACAGTAAGAAAAATGGGAAGGAAAGTGAACTGTATGATTATTTAGCATACACATTACTACAAACCTCTAAAATAAACACTTAATATAAACACTGTGTATGAATAATATCGGCTTGGTTTTTGATTTTGCTTTAATTAGTACAACCCAAAGCAGATCAGTTGCACCTCAGCAATGCATTATCTATTGACTTGTTTTTGCAAGTACTACAAATAGTCAAGGGATTTGTCAGGCTGCTTAATCAGCTGAGTTGTGGTTTAACAGGGATGCAGTGGCTCGTGTCTGTGGTACATTTCTGCTTGTTCAGCCTGTACAGGTCCTTGCTTTTGAGACTGGAGTCGTCAGATAGATTCAGATTGCAGAAGTCTTCATGGGCACATGTTAGTTCATTGCTGTTGAGATAAATCACATAAAACAACAGCTATTCATTACTTCACAAAAATGCAATAGCAGCAGAGGTTTTTCAGTATATGACTAAAAATGACTACTTGTACTCTTACATGATTAGATTCCATTGAAATCAAATATTCTTTCTTACATGTTCGTCATGCAGATACTTGGTTCTCAAAGTGGGGTCTGGGGATCCTAAGAGGACTGTGAAGCATAGCCAAGCTCCAAAATCTTCAAACTTGAATGCCATTCCAAAAAAGTGGAGGTTATGACAGCAAAGGGGAATTAAATCTGGAATGGGATTTTCAGAAAGCACTTGTGTATGATGGTCAGGTGTCCACAAACCTTTGGCATCACTGCTCGCATTTCTTACTGAAATTCTTGAACGCTTTGTTTATAATCGACTGCCTGTTTATCTCTTGCAGAACAACCCCCAAGTTCCCAACCAATTTGGCTTCAAGGTGGCACATTCCACAGAGAGTGCCCTTTTGGCTGTCTCTGAGAAACTACATTCTGCTAGATCAGCCAAGCTGTTATATGTCCTCATCCTCCTCCACCTTTCAGCAGCATTTGATAGTCAACCACAAGACTGTCTTGTCCACCCTCAGGAGTCTAGGAATTTGAGGAGCAGCATGGAAATGGTTTGCTTCCTACCTGGAAGGTCGTTCGTATCAGGTAACATGGAGGGGATGGACATCTGATGTCCCACAAGCCTCAGTACTTGGTCCTCTCCCCTTTCTCCCTCTTTACTCACTCTCTTGGGTTCTGCTGTTATTTATCTCAGCATGTCTGGCAGACAAATCATCATTGATGAAGGCTCATTTGCTGAAACTCAATCCTGAACTCGAACTGAATTGCTTCTCATCCCAGGTTATTCATCCCCAGGTCAGGATCTTGCAAGCCCTACACAACTTTCTGAACTTCCCTTTGGCCTCTGCTCGCAACCTTGGGGTAACCATGCACATTCAACTGTCCTTTTCCTTGCACACTGCTAAGGTGACCTCATTTTTTCCCTACAACAACAGAAGGATGCTTTCCTACAAAGCCAAAAATGGACCAGCTCCCTCTTACCTCCAAGCTTTTATCACCCCTCAAACTGTACCTCGCAGCCTCCAATCTACTAGCATTGCTCGACTGGTCCCACCATCTCTCAGGGTAAGAGGTAGGTATACAACAAGACTGTTTTCTGTTCTGGCACAGAGGTGGTGGAATAATTTTCCCCTAGCTGTTTGGCTGAGTCACATCCTCAGTTGATGGGTGAAGATCTAATACTTCCTGAAACACTAGAACTAGCACTTATTTTCCCTGTTTGTTTTAGGTTGATGGGATCCTAAGTCTGTAACCTAGTGAACCAGTGGTGATGTATTCATTGATAGTCTTCAAAGCACTTTTGTGTGTAAGGGCATCTGCCAAAAGTCGTAAATGTAAATGCCTGTTTTGCATACATGACTCGCAGACAGTCACAATTACTGTTGTTCTAATTGACAAGGGAGATAGCACTACTTTTAACTTTTCTCATTTTTTTCATACATAGACAGAAATCATATTTTCACAGAAAAAAATGGTTTATACATGACGAGAGCTTGCCTGTGCTGAGTATCAGCTGCCATGCTGCTGTCCTCATAAAGTTTCAGCATGGTCTCAGTGCAGTCATCTTTAAGCTCCTTTGGCTCCTTGAGCCTGCTTAAAATCACACGAGGGAAGTTGCATGACAGATTACATGGACGGGAGTGGATTTGAATGGAAAGATGTGACAGAAAAAGCACTCACCTGGGTTCTAGGCGTTCCTTCACCTTCGCTATGGATCGTATATATGGACCTATTTGCCGAGCAATAGTCGTCAGGTAGGAATTTTCTTGCTTTAACTGAACTAAGTCATGAAGTTGTGCTTGGAATAAAAATAAAGGAGTCAGACCATCCAGTAGACACTAGAAATTTGAATATATATTATTAGATAGTGATTTACCTTCATAAATTTCTTGCTCGTTTGCCACCCTTTGGAACGTCTCTTCCCAGATCTAAAAGGGAAACAGCATAATTTTTGAATTTTCTTGAAGCTAATCCACCACAAGAACAAATACATTCAGCATTTTTGACAATTACCTCTTCAAACATGGCCCTCATGATCTCGACAGATTTGTATTCTGATGAGATCTCTCTGTCCATCTCCAGAGACCTATCCAGGATTTCGCTCATGGTGTCTGTCTTTATGAGGGAATGATGTTTAGTCAGGTCTCTGTGAGTCTCCTGCACCTGGTCTTTAAGCTTCTGGATTTCTGTCTGCAAGTTCTATACAGAAGGACAAGGAAAATTAGGCTTCCTGAGCAACAGTACAAAGATGAGGTTACAAGACATATCACTAGCCTATTAGGATCCCATGTGCACCTTGTAGCTGTTCTCATAATTTCGGCAATGGTCCATGAAGGGACTTTCTCCACCCTCAGCCAGGAGGACCTTAGTGCTGATGTAGCGGTGAGAAGTGGGTTTTCGGACCACTGAGGAGTCTAGAGTCATATGTCCGCCTGTTTGGGAGTGACAGGTCACAGATGGCAGCCTGCAGGAAGAAAAAAATCTGGAAACGTTGGCTTAGCATTTTTCAGTATCTTTACCAAGCTCAAGACGTCTGAAGCACAGCAGGATATCTGAGATATTTCTTTTATTTATTTATTTTTTACAGTGGTGGAAATCACTTCTGTAAATTCTATTTATTTATTGAGTTCTGATTATTAGTTGTTAGCACATATGTCTGAACAACATATGTCTGAACTGAATAGATCGGTCTGTACAAAATGGACCTGATGAACCTAATGTGTTCTGTAAGGGGAAAAGTTAGGAATAAAAAGCTCAAAGGCTAAAGGGGACCTGGACTACAAAAATAGAAAAAAAGATAACATCTGCTCTACAGATTACAGAGACACTAACAGTCCACCACTGTTGCCCAGTCCTGAGACGCTGCCTGCCGTGGACACTGAGCGTCGCTGACCCAGAAGTAACAGGGGCTCCAGACAGCGGGCAAATTCCGAACGATACTCCGTGTTGATCTGTGTAAAAATACATTCTATGAGAAAGGTGATGACAGTAAAAACTATATGCTAAATGTGTAGCCTGCTTTTACCTTACTGCTCTGTGATGGTCTGAGTCTGTGTGGCAGCTTCACAATCTTCTTCAGCCTCTCCATCAGTTGCTAAGTGAAAAATCACATATCAAAATATAAGCATGCTGCCTCGAACCTGAACCTTAACTTTTTAACCTTTCATACACATTGAGTTGTACACAATAAAATCAACTGCTTTTAAATGTTTAAGTAGCAATATAATTGTAGATACATTTTACCTGTAACACATCACATTAATTCCTACAAAATAATATATACTTTCTGTCCCTTTTCACTCTTCCACAGTTTTTACAATGTGAGTTTCCTGAGGAAGGAGGAGGAAAAAGTCTACTTACATAACCCATGTCTAGAAACTCAAACTTGTTTGCTGAACTAAGGAAAGCAGAGCATGTAACCAGATGGACCTGCAGAGGAAACAGGATTTTACTGTCTCAGATAGACTTAATCAGACAGACAGACAGGCAGGCAGAGAGACAGCAGGAAAAGCTCTTGACCTGGAGAGTTGGCAGCAGTGCAGCCAGGTGTGACAGCTGCTCTTTAAAAGCCCGTTCCTTCTCCTCATGCTGGCTGCAAAATGATTCATCATTCATTTATAACTTGAAATTCTTCATTCTGATTCATTACTAGGTGTTGATTAACTTTCTTTAATAGCATAAATCAAACAGTATTTCTGACTGTTATATTTATATACTTATATCAATGCAATTGTTCTAATACGTTATAGTTTCTATAGCAACAGATCATTTACAAAGACATGAACAGTGGATGCACCACATAATGGATTAAAAAAAAGTAACAGATTTTTTTTAATACGGTGAGGTTTATTTAGCATTTTGGAAAAGCATTCCTTGGCCAGGGTCGATCATTAAAGTTTCAGACTAGAGGAGAATCTAGAGGTAACATAACAAGCACCATTTTTTGTGTCATTACTTTTTTGTAAAGTAATTGAAACAGATTGCTGCGGTACAATAAAAAAAATTAACTTGCAGTAACTTAGTAGTTTAAAATTAACTTAAAACTACTGAATTTCAAGGTGCAGAAGATACAGAAATGTAGAAACATAAAACAAAGTACTATATTTTCTTGTAAATAGAAGAGGTGGATTTACAGCAATATCACTGAACTATTTTTAGATCATGTAATAAGATCCATGATATCTTGCTACTGCCTCAAATCCCTCGGTGGATTTTATTGTGCTTTATATAGCTGACAGAGGCACAATGTGTCCCACAGAACAATTACATTTAGATATATTATATAACATGAGGTTATAAGACACTAACCTCTGAGCTGCTTTAAGCAGAATCTTCTTTCTCTCTGCTAGTTTTTCCTGCAAGAAAGAGTAGCAGATTAGTATTTATAAAATTTACAACACCAAATTGTAGCAACACTATGATTTTAATGGCTAAAATAGTGTGTGTTATCAAATGTTCAACATGTACAAAAATACACTAGCATTAACAATGTTTAATGTTTATTTAAACTAGGACTCTAAGTACATCCACAAAAAAGAGATAAAGAATAAAACACAATTAATTGTACTGTTGACAGTACAATAGTTTCTTGCCAGCACATACCGATTAAAAAATGTTTTTTCCCCCCTAATGTTGTGTAAATCGAGTTATGAACATCATTAAGCTATCTTAAAGTTAATAAAAACAATCCAACAAAATGCAGCTAGCATGAAAATGTCTGAAGGCGAAGATTTACTGACTATTAGTACTTAGTTCTAACATAGAAGACTCCTTCCATGAGCAATGCATTCTGTAAATGTCTTCTGTACCTGTCATTCAATCTCACCACAGCATTAGTTAATATGGCTAGTTGTGGACGTTTTGTTTAGTGTAAGAATAAATATTAGCTAATGCTGATATTCACATGTTGATTATTTTATTTATGGTTCATTCTTAAATATTGTTTAGTTTAGTTTAATGTGTTTTCATGTGATTGTGTCCAAAAAAAATTGTGAGCTTTAAATTGTGTTCTGCTCTCATCTTTTAAGTTGATTCCACATGCTTGGTCTTGTTTCTGCTTTTGTTACATATTTGGTCTTTTACTTAATGAGTGCGCTCATGATCTTTAGCCCTAATATACATCAAGCAGAATTTAGGCACTTTCAAATTAGAGTGAAACGTTATTACCAATTAACATTTATGTAAATTTTAACCATGTATTACCTGCATGCTGTTAAAAAGGGTACAAATTGCACTCTCCTCCTCGTCCACATTCGCCCTGACTTCTCCAATCATAGCTTTCAGGAGAACAATGGCTTCTCGTGCTGATGTCTGGAGTTCTTTCACAGCCTTAAACAACAGATGATGGTTTTTCTACAGTAGGTGTCACCTTCCAATACCTGAATACTACTTATGAAGTAAAATTTCAGGCTCCTTACTAAAACGGCTTGGTCCAGTTTTTCACAGCCTTGCATATAGGCTGTCTCAATATCAATGCAGTGCGCTCTGCTCTCCCTGAAAATCAAATAAGCAGATACCAAAAAAAAATCAAATAAAATATTTATCAGACTTTTGTAACTGAGAGGAAGTTGCACTTACACTGGCATGTCTCGGAAACAGTTGATGCAAAGCATAGACTTCTTCTCTGTAGAGAACATGATGTATAGTTCTTCATGGAGGGCTATATACAAACAGAGAGTCTCAGTAGTTATGCAATTGGTAGTGATTGCAACACAAACATTTTCACCAGCATGTTTTTGAAATTTTAACACACGATGCGTACCACACTTTTTGTGGGCTTCTTTGGTGCGCTTTGCCAGGGAGACAATTTCATGGCGTGAGAACATCTTGGCCTTGTGGGTGGCTTCTCTGCAGTTTCCACAAAGGGGCTGGTTGCAAGTGTTGCAATAATACATTGCATCCACATCCTGGCAATATACACATTAATTAGAAGGATGGGTTTGAAATGTATCAATGCTGATTGTAAGACTGCTTTGTAGAAAAGGGAAAAAACTCTATGCTGGTTAATACGAGTTTTCCTGATTGATGCACTGCAAAAAAGTCTTAGCAAGTGGAGATACCACGAATACAGTCAAATTAGGTTACTGAACCTAATGCGAGCCATTTGTATTTATTTCTAGCTATTTATCGAAATAGTCTTGTTATATGAACAGATACTTTTGTTCATTTTAAGCATTTGTTTCTAGAAAGAAGCAAAATTATTTGCCAATAGAGGAAGAAAACTGCAAGCTTGAAATCAGTAAAAATATTCCTGAAATACGGCTAATGTTCTTACATTTGGCCTACTGTAAGCTTAAAATAAGAAACAACATAGCATATAGACTATATTCAAACTATTTTGACTTGACTTTTTTTTTGCAGTGTTCTAATCACCCATATAAATCCATTATCAAACTCATTAGCTTGTTACAAGAGCACATAGATGAAACCGAATATAAAACACAGATCAGGTTAAACACACACACACACGATCTGTAATAATAATCTGCACTGACAGTCAGTATATCTGATTATATAGCAGCATATATTAAATAACAGTACTGTAAGTCTACCCGATCAGCATTAACGAAATGTTCTTTCACTTGAGTATTTTCACATGAGGGCTTCTAATCCCTAACTCCCCAAAATCTTACATTAAGTAAACTACTTTTTTTTTTACTCGTGCAATTTTAAATCAGTTTAAAGCTAACGTATTAATATGAATCTTAATTTGTGTACGGTGTAAGACCTGTTTCTTGCACTCCCAGTCACAGTTGGCACACTGCACGACTTCCTCGCTGTCTGCAGAA
The DNA here is from genome assembly GCF_022655615.1 of Tachysurus fulvidraco. Classification (NCBI taxonomy): domain Eukaryota; kingdom Metazoa; phylum Chordata; class Actinopteri; order Siluriformes; family Bagridae; genus Tachysurus; species Tachysurus fulvidraco. The sequence continues at coordinate 12,970,066 of NC_062540.1, forward strand.
TTATCCACCAAGAACTTCAGCAGTCGGTCCTCTTGAGGCAACGCACACACCCCTTTCACAATAGACTGGTGCCTGCAAGTCACAAGGGAAAGGAAAGCACATCTCACATGCCGTTTTTGTTCCACTTTAGAACATGAGAGACTTTTTTGTTCTTGTTTATTATTATTGTTGTTGTTAATAATCTGCTATTTGCAGTATCCCCCCTTGCCCTTTCCCTTGTCATCATAGTAACGAGGCTAGAAATAGCGTTGCTCTGAATATCTGGATAAAACAGTATTTGTAAAGATAGTTATGAAAAAATAGTCAAGAGCACATGCTGCAGTGAAAACCAGGATCTCCTTGGTCTCTGAACAATTGTTAGTCAAGGTTGGTGATAACATTCATAAACAAACATGCTTATACTTTTTTATATATACATAACTAACATTGAATATTGGAGTGCTGAATATAAATCAGTGCACTTCGTATTTCTGCTGCAATCTATCTAGTATCCAGGTGCAAGCTCATTTTAACCAATACTTACATAAACATGTTAATTTAACCATGACGGTTTCCTCTTTTATGGCGTATTTTCTTATATTTGATATCCATAAATATTCTAGAAGTTAGCTGTCGCATGACTTGCTCTTCCACACAAAGAAAAATGACAAGACTGGAAAAGTGAAGCTGTTTCTATTCATACACAGCACAAGATAAGGGTACATGCCCAGGGTTTGCCTGACGCGCCACAGTGGCCTTACTGGAGTATGCCATGTGAATTTATATCCAGGCTAAAACAAGGGCAGGATTTATATTGCAGCTGTTGATTGCTGCCTCTGGTATGCCCTGGCATTGGTGAACTGAATGAATGCGTGTCATTCTGAGCTGTGAACATGATGCCTGTCTATTCAAAATGCAACAAGCTACACATTACAACTGAACTGAGCTAATTTCTCATTCCTGCTACTTACATCCTTACATTATGATTATCATTATTATTGCAGCACAAGATTTTTAACACTGACTACCAGCGGGCTGTTACATTATAGGATAATTGACATACAAAAATCTTGTTCTTTTTTAGTTTATAATTATGTATAATGTTACATCACAGAAAAAGTATAAACCATATCAGCAACTACACAATGTATCATTGTTTTAAAAGCAAATGAATATAAACCTTTTAGCTGGAAATGTTGTCATATTTGTGCAGAATTTGTAATAACAAACAAACAAACGAACAAACAAACAAACCATCAAATAAATAGCAAAAATTTTCCACCAATCGGAGTGTTAGGGCTCTTTTGTTTGCAGCTGTATTAGCAGGTTCTTACCCACAGAGGGGGCATGTAAGCCGGCTGTCCACGGCTCTACCGCGCAGGCAGCTGGCACAGAAAGTGTGGTAACAGTCCAGTAGGCACGGATGCTCATATTGCTCACGGCACAAGTGACACACCAGCGGATGGCAGTTTGCACTGTCTGGGTCAAAAAGTTTATCCAAAGGAGAGAAGATTCCTCCAGACATTTGTAAAGGCAGGCAGGTTCTTCGTTTTTTCAGAGAACTTCAGGAAAGAACTGAGGAACTGATATATTAAAAGAATGCCGAGACTCATCATATTAGAAAAGAATTTCACTGGTTCTTGACCCAGGAATTCTTTTAATAAACTAAGACACACTTAGAAAATACTCAAGGGTTCTTTGAATGTTAACGATTCTGCATTTTGAATTCTCTAAAAGGATGAACCTTGTTTATAAGCTAGAATTTACAGGGTTCTCCTAGATGGACAAACCAAAGAACCCATCAGTGTGCTAAATGGAATCGTTTATTCTGACTGTAGTAACAAACAATTAAAAACCTACTGAACATGGCAGGCAAAATGTCACATGAAAACTGGCACATAATAAATAAACCAAGGCAGAGACATTCATTCACCTTGCTGGTGTCCTAGCTGCTGTCTGCGGCTGGAATGAAAGCCATGCAGAGTGTTTGTCAGCCTGCCTAGATAGAGGGCTGGCCTTGACGTCACGAGAACCTGGGATCCACACAGCACAGCAACTGGATGAGGGGGTGGTTAGTTAGAAATCCTTTATTTATCAGTGACTGACAAAAATAGTATTTTATTATATTGGCTCTTTAAATCTGGGGCAATGAACTATGCAGTGCTTACATTTAGCAGACACCCTTATCCAGAGTGACTTACAATTTCTTTCAATTTACACAACTGAGCAATTGAGGGTTAAGGGCCTTGCTCAGGGGCCCAACAGTGGCAGCTTGGTGGACCTGGGAACCACTAGGCTACCATGTCCTATAAAAGTTATATAAAATATGACACTAGCAGATTGTAAATGTACTGCAGATATATGATTTAAGCATTTTTAAGAATTCTAAAGATAATTGATAGACTAAAGTAAACACAAAGGAAAGCAGGTTGTAACATTTCTGTTCATTTTAATTACAGACTCATTAGGAATGATAAACAGTATGCATGTTGTCTGAAGAACTAGACATGCCCAGGTGTTTCAGTGTGTGAATAAAAGTTTGCGGACCCTTATAGCAAAATAAAAATGAGAAATTATCATTAAAAAAAATTATATGGATTAAGAAAAAAGTGAAGCTATTTTCAACAATCTAATGGTGTATTATATTAGTAGGAGAAACAATAAATAACATCAGTTTATTATAAGGTTTATTATAATAATGGCGATGTTTGCATCCAGCATTTGTGATATACTGTAAATATTATTTCTTTATTTCTTCCTGGACTGCTTTGGATTGTTGCATGACACACACACACACACACACACACACACACACACACACACACACACACACACACACACACACACAAAACTACTTTCATGGATGGGGTGCAAACTTTTGCTCCCAAACTGTCAAACACTGATATATCGATGTATCGAATAAGTCTGGTCTCGATTAGGTCGAGACTACAGCGCGCATGCGCAGTTGTTGTTCTTCCTCTCGGTACAACTTTCTCGCAATGGCTCCACTGGTGAGTGATCATATGGTCGGATTTGGTCTTATGTCTAACGTCTTATCTTCGTTTTATGTTGTCGTATTAGCATTGGCTGCTTTGTAGGACATGTCTCTATCGTATTATAAACCAAAAAGACAATTTCTAAAGGCAGCTTTGCTTTTATTTGATAGTTTGTTAGCTCGTAGTGAATGAAGCTAAGCTAACCGCTAAACACAAGCTATGTAGCTAAGAGCTAAGTCTGTTCAGATGGTGCTAATAAACAATGAGCTGTTTCTTAAGAGGTCATAATAAGAATCAATTGTGATTTTGCTCTGTGAGAATAATTGAAATTGGAAAACATAGAAGAATATTTTCTGCAGAGACTTTATAGACCTGTGTTAGCTGCATCTAGTGACAGCAGGACTTTTGTTTTATATTTCTCTCTCTCTCTCTCTCTCTCTCTCCCTCTCCCCCCCCCCTTTCTTTTTTTCTTTATTTAGAGGAGGCAAGTCGTGCCAAGCAAAGGTGGCAAGAAAAAGAAGCAATTGCTGAAGTTCACTCTGGACTGTACTCACCCTGTAGAGGATGGCATCATGGATGCAGCCAACTTTGTAAGCCAGGGTTCTTGTTTTTTGTGTGTGTATCAGGGTTTTAACTATTATATCCTAGTTACTAATCTCCTATTTAAATACACACAAGAATTCTGCTTACGTTCTTGTACCAAAAAAAGAAACAAAAAGGTTTCCCTAATTATTCTTTCTTAGAAAGACTGTTGAGAATGACTTTTGCCTTAAATATCAGTATTTAGTTATCATGTTTTTATAATAATGAGCTTACTCTGGCTAATGAGCTTATTATAAGAACATGTCAACTAAATACTGACCATGATGAGTTCCACGGTAACTAAGATAAAATACACGTTTTAGCCCAAATTTTTGCAAGCATAATACTGTCCCACCCATATGTGCTTTTTGAACATCTAGATTCAACCATAACAATTCAGATTAATTCCCTCTGGGGTGCAGTCAGTGTTCTAGTTCATCCCCAGTGTTCAGTGGAGTTCATGTGATATCTTCCACTCCAGCCTTGGCAAATCATGTCTTCATGGAGCTCGCTTTGTGCACAGAGACATTATCATTATGGATGGGTGTGATGGACAGGTGTCCACAAACCTTTGGCCATATAGTGTAGATTGTTCTTTTATTTGCTTATGGTGAAGTGTGTCACGTTTTCTTGTGGTATAACGTGTCTACAAAAAGCGTATTTACGTAGCATCTTTTATGCGAGACAGAGGCGGCTGTAGTATGATTTAACCACGGAAAAGCCAGCAATTTAATTTAGCTGAGTTGAAGGTATAGCACTCACTATTGATCACAGAACTACTACTTCTATGTTTGGCTTTTCCCTTTAGCGGTTGCCACGGCGAATCATCTGTTTCCACCTAACTCTATCCTCAGCATCCTTTGCTCTCGCACCAGCTAACTTTGTTCTCATTTAACACGTCCGTATATCTCCTCTTCAGCCTTCCTCTTGACCTCTTACCTGGCAGCTCCATCTCCAACATCCATCTAACAATATAACCATCTCCCTCCTCTGTACATGTCTTAATCTATCCTCTCTGTCCTTGTCCCTAAAACAGCCAACCTGAGCTGTCTCTCTAATGTGCTCGTTCCTGATCCTGTCCATCCTCATCTCTGCTACCTCCATCTCTGCCTCATATCTTTTACTCACTGCTACAGCCTCTAACCCATAAAGCAGAGCTACTCTCTTACTGACTTGTACACCTTTCCTTTGATTCTTGCTGACACTCCTGACTCCTGAACATGTATGATGGATCTTAAATAATATTACGCGTACAGTACCATTAGCATTAGAAACATCCTCAGCCCTGTTTGCATACAATAATTGAACGTATGCACGTTAATAGGTGCAAGAGCCATAAAACAGGCTGATTTCAGTTAGATGATTGTATTAATGAGCTTGTTCTTATAATTTACTGTAACTTTTCTACCACAGGAAAGTGTGCAGTTCCAAATAAACTAATGGAAACCACCTCAGCAACACACATTTATGAGATAGCAGGTGCTAACTTCTTTCTCTAAATACATGGATAAAAGTGAAGTGTGATGTTCTGTAATAAATACTAAAAGTGTTAAACGTAAAGAGCAGTCGAATACTGTAAGAAACCTGTTCCCAAAATGCTCTACTCTAAAGTGGGTAAGACTAAACAGTGCCTACAGGAAACCAGTCTAAATGCTTTACCTTAATTTCGTCGCTTTCTTTTTTCTTTTTTTTTTAGTTGGACACAATATTATCTTATGTAGCTTGAATAGAAATCCAGGTGTTTCTATTCAATAGATTAGTCAAATAGTCCAGCACCACAAAGCGTTGGCTTGGGCTCACCATGATCACCCAATCTGCCTTTCTGGATTTTCTTCTGCTTAAAGTTTCAAGCTTGTTTTGTGTTCTCTCACAGGAGCAGTTCCTTCAGGAGCGCATCAAAGTGAACGGCAAAGCAGGAAACCTCGGCGGAGGAGTCATAACTATTGAGAGAAGCAAAAGCAAGATCACAGTTTCTTCTGAGGTTCCCTTTTCCAAAAGGTTTGTCAAGTCAGTTTTTACGTCTGGATATGATTACACTGTAATTTCATTCATCGCTGCATCGTGATTTTGTGCTATCTTCAGGTACCTGAAGTATCTTACAAAGAAGTACTTGAAGAAGAACAACCTTAGAGACTGGCTACGTGTTGTGGCTAATACAAAGGAAAGCTATGAACTTCGCTACTTCCAGATCAACCAAGACGAGGAGGACGAAGAGGATGAAGATTAAACTTTTCTTTTGTACGTTTAAATAAAAACATTTAACAACCATTTTCAACTTTTAAATTTGGTTGTTTTTTTTTTGTATTCACTTGCCCACCAGTAATTAAACTGCACACACTGGTTTGCCCAGAATGGTTCAAAAACACACTTGAGATGATCACCATGAGGCAATAGTGTCACATCTTGTCAGATTAAGGTCAGTTCAGCTTTTTATTTTACAGCACTGTTGATTTCTTAAATATAATTGGAAGGTGTTGAATTTTCTACAACAGCAGTTCTGACAGTAACTCTTCAGAAGTAACAGCTAATTCATAGGGACTCGTGATGGATGCACCTTATAACCAAAGCCAAAAAAGATAGTTTAATCATTGTTGGTGCATTTTTGTGAAAGGACATTTATTTGGTGGAAAGAGCCTCCAGTATCAGCACTAATAACAGTAACATCTTCCTGACAGATGACTGTGCTTTTCAGTTTCATGGTAACAGGAGAATATGCATTGTGTCATCTTAACTTCAAAACAGAAGAGAGACTGGTTCAGGACTGATTATAGCTGCTATAAACAAGTTATAAAAGAGAAATCAGCCCATTTTACAGACTTCACAGAAATTATTAAATACATACACAATTCTGATTTTTTATTACTATATTTGTATACAGATATATTTATAGATATCTGTAATACATGCTAAAATGTAATTTGAAATCTTATCCAGAATGAATGTGCAGCTAAGAAAGCAATTACCAACATAAACATGAACCTTTATTTAAAATTATGAAAACGTTTGGGCATCATAATTAAGATACACTTCATGAACAAAAACATTTTGGGGCATCCCACAAAATTCTCCTGCAGTCAGACAAATACAGGTAGTTTACTAGAACAAGAAACATGGAAAGGGAATGACCAACAATTAAGCACAGATAAACACAATGAGAAAATTGGCACAGTACGTAAAACTACTTTTAAGTGACTGCAAACAAAATACACACTGCCATGGTCCCAGATTACATAGTGACGGAAGATCTTTGGGACAACAAAGCATCCACAGCCTGAATTCGATCACTTAAAAAGGCACAAGCATGGAGTGTTGGTCTTTTCAGTGATGCCCGCTAACATCATCAGCTGAAACAGCCTGCCTCAAAATGATTTAGCACCAATTATTTGGAGAGAGCAGACACACACAACAGTTCTTCCCAGCCAACTTAATGGAAATAAAGAAAATACAAAACAAAAAAAAGGGAAAACATTTTAGACATCCTTTAGGAATGTAACAAGTATGAAGTAGAAGAAATCCAAATGGAGTTAAGTGCTTGGATGAGCCATAAGAGGCTTCCCTCTCAGCTCCAGACACTAAGTATAAAAAGAAGTGCATAAAAGTCATTGTGAAAGACTTCCAGCTCAAACGCATCACTTAGTACAAGACCCAAGGTTCAAATTGATTTTAATACACATCTTGCAAGTTGTAATCTGAAGTCCTTATTTAAAAAAAAAAAAAATAATAATAATAATTGCATCCCAACCAAACTACACCGGTGACCTAGTGAGCAGAGATTCTGTGTGGAAAATTAGAAACCTCTGCAGAACAATGATGGTGATGGAAAACCTGAATGAATTCACAGTGTGCGTGGATTGTACTCTGGCAGCTTCTTGAGTTTCTCCATCTCCTGATCTGTTTCCTGACGGGCAATAACCAGTGAGTGTGCATAGCCCATTGCCACCTGAAAGAATAAAACCCCATTAAACTGTTATTGCAGTCTACCAACCAAAGATATTCAACTAACTGCAGCCATGTGGTCAAACACGCTATTGTGCATGTTAAAATAAACTATTCTCTCCAAGTGTACACCTACAATGAAAGAAACTAATTGAGAAAAGTAAGAGATTGAGCAGATAATCAACTTATCATCTGTGATACGATATCTTGAATGTGTTAACAAACCAATGTTAAGAGCTACTGACCCAAATCCTGTATGAATGTAGGTGTAGAAATTCCACATAAGATTTTTTATACTTGTATTTAGTAGCCCAGGTTGTGCTCAGTATTACAGACTCCCTATATATCAGCAGTACCCATAATTTGAAATCAGTGAAATTGACTAAAAGACGCAGTTTTTTAATTTCCTTACCTGTTCGGAATACACTCCATCCAAAGTTTTGACCTCCTGGGCTGTGGTGGATGATTTGGGCTTGTTGTCTCCATATCCCTGTAAAAGATACAAGACATACAAAGAACTGTAAGGCACTAAGAAAGCTGAGAAATACACTGCTAAACAGACAGAGCCAATAGTGCTTTTTATTTTTCTTTCTTTCTTTCTTTCTTTCTTTCTTTCTTTCTTTCTTTATTTGTTTGTTTATTTATTACAATAATAAAATAAACAAAAAACTGTACTCCTTGCATTTGCAGTTCAACTGCTGATGTATAATACAATCATGATTGTTTTCAAAGTCCTTTGAATGCCAGTGTGTGCTGGGTCAGAATAGCTGGATGGATTGAGAGAACCGCACAATCCCACATTGATTAGAAAGGGCTTTCATATTGAGACTCCCAATCATGAACTGCATATCAATGACCAGTTCTGAAGAGTGATAGAGGTCTGGAAACTAAAATAGTTTTTTTCTCTTGCCTGTAGCATAAACTTGGTCACAATTCAAACTCTACCAGCCAAATACAAAATTTCTAAATGGGTGCCAAATACTCCGCCACATCCCTGAGCCAATGTACAGCCATAGCCAAAAGTGTTGGCACTGACATCATCTTGATTATTCTGCTGAGCGATCGGGTGACTGGCTGACTAACATTTTTGTGTTCTTGAGTTAGCAATGGTTACCACCAAAGAAGTGCAAGGAAACTGCTGCAAAGAAAACTGGACCAGAAAGAACCGTTTACCGGATCATTAAGAACTTTAACAAGAGCGGTTCAACAGAAGTGAAGAAGGTTCTGGATTGGATGTCCTAGAGCAGGGGTGTCAAACTCAAATTCACAGTGGGCCAAAATATGAAACAGATAAAGTCACGGGCCAAACTGAATATTTATTGAAAAATGAACTGCAATTAACTGATATGTAATGTTCAACCTTTTTCATATGGTAACAAACTTTAGTTTTGCTTAAACACAGGATTTGGAACAACCAGAGCTTGATATTACAAACACATAAATTAAATTTGAAATAAAAGACACATAAGGCCATCCTTAAAAATATTTTGGTTTGCAGTAACAGTAAAAAAAAAAAAAAAGTACAATTTTGTGATGGTGATTACGTAGGTATGACTTTAAACAAATTAGCATATTGTGACGTCACTGACTGGGTCTTCAACCCGTGCCTTCGGGAGCATCATTGCAAACCTTCTTTTGATGCTGGACACAGTTTTTCCAGAACTTCGTGCCAAGTTAAAGTGGTGTTGAGCTATTTTCATGCATTTTTTAGGTATTATGGTGCCCGAACCCGTTAATATTATTTTATTGCTTTTGTGTAAGTTGTTTGAAGAGTAAAATAAAAGGTCGGTCGGACTGAAATTGAGTCGGTCCTAAATTGACAAGGTCGGTCGGGTTACGGCAAACAAGAATATTTTTAAGGATGGCCTCAGTGGTGTTCGTTTCACAAACTTTGACGATACACTTTTTGACAAACTCTCCCTAATTAAAGGGTCGGGCAGATATTGTGATTTCTGCTGCCACAATAAAACTCGCCTTTACGGCAGCTTCACTTTTTATTTTGCTTTCATGAACATAGCCTGCCGGGAAACCAGACTTTTTTTCATCTTCTCTGTCTTCTGGAGCTTCTGCTTTAAGTCCAGGTCCTTATACTTCTCATAATGTTTTGTTTCATAGTGTCTTCTTATGTTATATTCTTTCGTTACAGACACGTTAGCTCTAGCACACAAGACAAACTGGTTGTTAACGACTGTCAACAGAGAATGAGGGGCGCTTGGTGTTTGTGACTACGCGTCAATACAGTGGCAATGCATTCTGGGATTTGTAGTATTAGCGGAGCATGCGGCTAGCCTGCTGTAATGCACATTTGATATGAACTCACGGGCCAAATATAATTACACCGTAGGCCAAATTTGGCCCACGGGCCAGAGTTTGACACCTCTGTCCTAGAGTGTTGAGCAAGCATCAGGACCGTCTCCTTCTAAGGAGTCAGCCATGGAATCCTCTCTACACCAACGTACAGGTGAACACTACCATGAATCCTGCATCATGAAATCAGTGAACATCCTGAGACCATCCATTACTTTTCATCCAAGGGAGTGATGCTCTCACAATTCTGGCCAAAAAAAAACCTTCTCCCAATGATCCAGGAGCAATCTGGTGATGATCCATGCATTTTACGGTATGATGGAGCAGCAACCCATAAGGCAAGATTGATAACAGGGCTCAGAGATCATTGCATTAAAAAAAATGTGTGGACAAAGAAGCACTAGCAGAAATGAAAACCTTTGGTACCACATAAAATCTATAAAGAATTCCTAAATCCAATAATCCCCTCAGTAAAAACTTAAATTGTAAGCCAAACATACCAATTCTCCAAATGTGGGAGATGGTCCCCAGCTTATGGTGCTCTCATCAGCAGCAATGATAATACTGCTTTTCCTAAGAAACCAAAAAGGACAATGGTTATACTGATGCAAACACTGCACAATAAAACAAATGTCATTGGTTTGGAATGACACTAGGCTGAACTCTCACCCGCAGGCCAGACTGCGGATTTTCCAGCCACAAAGGTCCTGCACAGCTTTTGGGTACATGGTGGACTCACGAGATGTGTTTGTCACCCCCCAGAAAAACAGACCACCTAAAAATAAAACATGCCAAACCAATTACTAACAAAAAAACAACAAAAAAAAACAAAACAAAACCTATTTAGGGGTCATCCATGATTTACAGATACTCTTCTTACCCATTTCACTGACAGCAAAGGAACACTGGTATCCGCAGTATATAAGAGTGGCTCCACGTCCAGGGAAATCGAACAGCTTGACCAATCGAGGAACCATCTCATCCTTCTGTTCAGTGTGACCCAGACGCCCATAGCCACCAAAACCCCAAGAGAAAACACGCTTTTGCGAGTCCAGTACCAACTATAAAGCAAGCCAGATTATCAGTTAGATAAAATGTCCTATACGCAAGGTTCCACTCCCCCCCGCCACCCCCATGTCAGCATTGCATAACAGCTTGTATAATATCTGTGGTTTGAAGAACTCCGCCAAGGACGTGTTTAGACTGGAAACAATCACCCGTCTTTCCTTTAACCCAATACGTCTTGTCTTTCAAACGTCTAAACATTTAAGGCAATCCCTTTAATCTTTCCTTGTCCATTTTAACCATTATAATGTCTATAGAATTTCAAATACACACAATGCACTTTTATTCAAACAAAAATTCAAGTTTAACTAAAAACTTATCAAAGCAGTGAAATTAACATTTAAAACTCAAGTTTCCAAGCACAAAAACATTCTGGTTACTCACAGTGTGATTGGCACCACACACAACATCCCGCACCACCACGTTAGGTACAGGCATCACCTGGCCATCCTTAGTCTTCTCAATAAAAATGGCCACTCGTCGAGGAATAAGCTCACAGTCAAACTCAATACGCTGGGCTCGAGCTATGAACTTCCCGTCAGAGTTATGTCCTGTTAGAAGCAAAAGAAACAAAAGCCGTTAAAAACACTCTGCCTCAGATGATAAGAGCCAACAGTCCTTTAAATACCATATTCTAAAAGATTACCTAGCTGGCCATACTCTGGACACCCGAAAGAGTAAATATTGCCCTTGCAGTCGACCACCATACTGAACTCAGCACCACATGCCACTTTAACTATAGGCTGTCCATTGTACAAGATCTGCAGACCAAACAGAAATCTGACAGATTAAGATTCAGACATACAACTCATCAGCACATTACAAATTTTAGCAGAATGATTATAGAAAATTAAAAATTCTAATTCAATATAGAAAAACAAGTCAAAGATTTTAAAACATTTCAGAGAGAAGTTTCTTACTGTAGCTGGGCTCAGGACTGCATCTGTCTGATTGCCCTGACCAAGCTGCCCAAGTTTGTTCTCCCCAAAGGAGTATACAGTACCGTTTTCTGTAGGGGGAAAATGGTGGTTAAGCCAAACAGTTCAAACTGCAACGTAGTGCTCTTGACTTGCACTGAGACTAGGATCTCAATCAATAAACAAAAGGGGGCATTTTCTAATTGCTCATGCTTTCAAGGGTTGCAGACAAGCTGGGTTAAAGTTTACTTGTGAAAGTAAAGCAGGCAAATTGAAATGGCACAGAAATGGAAGAAAAATGAGTATAAATACTAAAATATTTATTTTTTTGCCTGGCAAGCTGTATGATCTGTGTCTGCCCCTGCATTGTTATAGACTAAAACATTGCATGTGAAGTCAATTAAATCCAGAACCCTGAAGTGTTTCGGGGTACTGGACAAGACGACTTGACGATCGGAAAACGTTTAGAGTGGGAACACGGAGCACTTATGTGAGATTAAGCATCCCACATCACTGGGTCCTGCACTCTGTCAGCTTACCTGTTAAAGCAAGGGTGTGGTTCCGACCACAGGCAGCAGATACTATCACCTCCTCCCCCAATCCCTCTACCAGCTTTGGAGCGTCCAGCCGCTTGGTGTCTCCGTGGCCCAGCTGGCCCTTATCATTGCGACCTGAGGTAAACGAGATGTTATTTTTGTTTTGTCTAAGCGCACAAGAATAATCTCTAAAAGTAAGATTTAATTCTTACTCTATGGTACTCAAGATTTAGCACTTGGAACCATCTTGTTGGCATTAAATTTCAACTGAAAGCTTAATTCTTTTGCACTGCTGCAATATTGAAACAAAGGCCTTAAACTAACTCTGTATTTGAGTAGACTACAGTGAGAGTGTGGTAAATCACACTGTGCATGATGTAACCTGACTCAGAAGTATTTTCCATATTATTTTGTATAGGTATAAATTAGTATTTCTCTCTGGATGAATGAACAAAAGGTAAATGCCTCATGGACAGGATAGGAGACAAATAACAGATGTTCAAAATCCTGGCTAAAGTCAACCACAAAGACACCTCAATAAGCTCCAGACACAAAACATGTAACAATGCTCAACATGTAAACCACTATACTCATCCAGTTACATTCATTGTCTATGCAGCTGACTAAGCCAACAGACCAAAACCTTTAAAAACCCCTTTGTGACTGTTTATATTATAAACACTAGCTGTAGTGAGTAATGATGAATGAATACAGATACCGAAAGTGCCTTTTAGTATTCATATCTGCAATAAACATTCATTCATTAAATCAAACGAACACCATGCCCCTGTTTTAAATGCCACTTTAAATGACATTTTATTAATTGTGTGTAATTTAAGTTTGTGTGCTCTAGTCATATTCACCCCACACCATGTGCATGCACTTGAAGGCCACAGGGAGGCACTTATGGACACAAAACCTTTATAAAAGAACTTATTTTAAAATTTTAAAATATCAAGTTACATATACGAATTGTTTGATTTTTCATCATACCGCACAGAGTAACAGAATGTAAACAGTGTAGCAGTATGTAGCGTGACTCACCCCAGCTCCAGAGTTTGCCTTCAGTGGTGATGAGAAGGCTGTGGGCAGCACAAGGTCCCGACACCACACTGCTCACCATCACATCATTCAGACAGCCATAGCGATGAGGACCCCACAGATTCTGGCCCAGGTTCCTGTATGCAGCTTTACAAACAAAAGGACACACACTTAGAAACTCCCAAAAACCTGTCACAAAGCTACTTTTTTTTTGCTTTCAGCATCAGGTCTCAGCTGAAACTTCAGGTAAAACATACAAAAGGACCGGATGAGGAGCAGCACAAAACCATAAATAAAAAACACACAACACTCCTACTTTGGCTCTTTAAAGCAAGCATGTTTTCTTAAAGCATAATAGTCAGAGCAGCCATGGCCAAGATCAATTCCTTATTGATCCCATTAGACCATGGCCTACATGCTGCACAGCTGTTACAACAGTGGCTGAAGCCAGCATACACCAAGGTAAACAGGAATGTTTCTCAGCTTCAACTTCCTTTGTTCAGCAAAATAAGCCTTATCAAACAGCTACTTAGAAATTATCCATAATAATTAAAAGCAGATAAAGAAATAGTGTCATCCTCAGACTACTCTTATACACAACCTGGTTTGCAAAAATATCAGGCAAGTATATGGTATATGATCAAAAAAAAATCAGAGGGTTGCGTGCTGATTGAAATACGCCGTGTCTTCACAGGTATACACAAATTACTTTTGTATTTCACTTGACATTTGCCTCTGTTTTTCTGCCAACTCTTTCTCGAAAAACATAGATTTAACAAAGCAACCCAGTGGCCAGGTTGATAAACAGTCTAACTGTTTTAGAAAAACACAATGAGGACATAACCAGCTGGGTACAAAAAGTATACTTAGCCAAATAACTGCAATTATATGAACTGACTCATGAAGGTGGGGATTTTCCCATAAACACATTACATCAGTGTATGTATACACAAAGGTCAAACCATTTCCAAAACCGTTCTATTCTATGGCAAACAGCCATTCAGCCGAGAGACAAACATTTTTGGTCCATGTGTGTAGATACCTTGCTGCTTTGGCACTTCTTTTCGGCCAATCAGGTCCCAGTTAGTGGCACCGAAAACAAGCAGCTGGCCTTTAACCTTGGGGACCTCAAGATTCTACAGAAGTAAAGGGAGAAAAATGAAGACATTCGTATTTACTGACACTTTTTTCGTTTCTTTTTTTTTTTTTTTTAACATAGCAGTTGTTCTGGGACAGTCTGCAATGTTTTTCGGTACATGAAATGAAGTTACATTACATTTTTTATCGAGTGTTTATAGTCATTAACCCTTTTGATTGGTCACTATTTGAATAGATTTAATCCGAACTTTAAAACAAAACCTAGTGGGTTAAATATTGTTATATTGGAATTAACATGTTCTGTCTGTCTGGAAGAAAGGGGGGGGGGGGCACAACACTATACAATTAACATTACTAGAACATTAAATAAAATATTTACAATAGTAAATGTGTTAAAATGAAGTGTAAAAATTTTGTTTCTCTTTGGAATTGTATCTGCTGTATAGTGGAATGGAGACTGTTTGACTTCCACACAAGCAACTGTTTTAAAATTTGGTGTACCTGGCAAAGAAATATATATCGTTACTGTGGTCTTCTCCTCAGGTACCTTCTTTTAAAATGTGGTTGTCTCAAATTTACAAATATTACTTCCACTTGAGAAACTCACTTATGATATACATGAAAAGTCTAATGATTTTTGGCAGACATGGACACCTCTCTGGTGCCACATTAATAAGCTCTCTTGATCCTCTGTGTTACAGTGTACATTTTGTCATTTGCCTGACTGTGCTCTTTTCTACCTGATCGTCCACTTTTAGTTGTTCTTTATTGTATACTTGAGACTGTATCGGTATGTTTATGTACATCAGAATAACCAAGCAATAAAAAATAAAGTGTGTAAGAGTGTAATAGAATCTTACAATCTTCTCCTTCACGTCGTCAGACACAGTGACAGGCTGGAGGCCGGATTTAGTGGCTTGCTTTCCAGGTTTCTTTGTGTTTTCCTGCTCATAATCGTCAAACTCGTCGTCGCTGCTGAAATCCCTGTCTTTCTTCTTCCCGGTGGCTCTCTTTCTCTTCAGTCCACCATTTCCAGATACATCTGTCACCTTCTTGCGTGGCATAGTAACTAAAACAAACCAAACAAAAAACAACCTGACACCAAATACACATGATTAAACGTCCATAACAAAGCTAACGCGCTTTGCATCAGTGACGATGAACTTCTTACACTTTTCTACTGGAAGAAAACTAAGCCTTGTATACGACTAATATGCACTCTGGATTGGAATAAACATGTAACTTGGGCTGTTTAAAAGCTTTTTAATTCACATTCACGTTGTTCTGCTACAATAACCGCTAGCTAATGAACGGAAATAAGCTTATAGCATGTGAAGGATGTTGAGTCCCTAAAGGGAGACTCTTAGCTTCCGTGTGTCAGTGTTTACAAACGAAAGCTAAACCAGAGTTCGGTTATAAAAGTTGTTAAGGAGAGTTTGCTTCCACATTGCTTTCTGGGTCTATTGGTTAAAAGGTGAAGCAGATATAAGCAGAATAAAGAGAGTGTTCGCGGTGTGTTTGGCTCGGACATCGTCGTCGTTCTGCTTTGTTTCTTTGTTGTACGTTATGCTGCTGGTTAGCAAACTAGCGCCGCTAGCAGCACGCGCATCCCGTCGAGCTAACTATAACAATTAAACACCATGGTTACAAACTAACAGCACAAAATACAAGAGTTGCGCGGATAAACGGTGCCGACAACAACAAGAAGTCACAGTGGAAGCGATCGGGTTAAGTAAATAAGAGAAAATCGCTCCAGCCGCGTTAGCAAGCAAAACGTACCGCATTTGCATGCAACAAAGCCATAATCCATAACAACGAATATAACACAAACGTACCGGATCAAAACTTTTCCCTCGCTTCTCAAATGTAGATATATGAAGTTAAGGAACGTAAACGTTACTTAAACTCGCCACGGTTTGCTCTCAGACTTGCCTACATGCAGTACTATGTGGTGAACTATAGATTTCCTGCATTAGCAGGTCCGCTCATGTCTGTCCGTCTTCCTCCGGTTTTTGATTGATTTGGAACAAAAGCGCGTGCGGAGTCTCCGCCATGTGACCACGTGGGTACGGCAGCGCTCGTTCAGCTGCACTCATCACCGGGACACCGCTCACTCTACACGCTCTCTTTTACTACACGCGAGGATTTCACACGGTTTTATTTTTTTTAAAACAAAGTTTGCACTTTCCCCAACATCTCTGTGTAAAAGTTTACCTGATTGTTTAAACGAATTAACTCGATAATCGGTCTCGCTTTCTGAAAGGACGTCTGTGTTACTGACGCTTCGGTTAAAAACTCTTTATTATGCAACTAACTGACATAATCATGGAACTTTTAATGTCGTAAGCGTAGCTCGGACAAAAACATAAACATATATAATAGAATATGCGGTTAATTATAGGCTTTACGGTTCTTTATATAGACCAGTGTAGCGCCATCTGGTGTCTGGAGGTTTACTTTTGGTGTATTTCTATTTTGTTTTCTAATTCAATGTGAGTGTAATTCATTCAGAACAAGCAATGCACTGTTAAATAAAGAAATACATAAAAATGGTTCTGGGGAATCAGAATGAGAATCAGAATCAGAATGTGCCTCGTGGCCGAGCGTTTTTATGGTGCTCACAATTTGCAATACATAACGTAGCATTATATGTGTGTATAACAATTTGCAATACATAATGTAGCATTAAATATAAACTAGGTAAACATAGAAATAGGTAGCTCAGGAGGCATATATTGTACATGTGCAGAATGTGCAAACACAGGAGGATACATAGTTACACACACACACACACACACACACACACACACACACACACACACACACACACACACACACACACAATCATTGATTGTGTGTGTGTGTGTGTGTGTGTGTGTGTGTGTGTGTGTGTGTGTGTGTGTGTAACTATGTATCCTGTGTTTGCACATTCTGCACATTAATGTCTTGGAAGAGGCAGTCATATTTCTTCCTGGAATTTCATATAGTCCATGATGCAATATTAACTAGGTTTCCAGTCTCTTCTGAGGAAAAGCAGACCTTAACGTTTCTTTCACAGTGTGGGTTAAATTGTTTTTTGTTGGTTTGTTTATACCAAACCAACCACGAGTGGTTAGGTGACCAAAAACACATAGAATCAAGTTCAGGTAGTGTTTAATGAAGGCCAGATGATTACATTTGTGGTTAGGTGAAAGGCTTTATTCTGTCTTACACTTTTAGCAAGGAGCTACATCTAATTGTAGCTTTGTGGGCTTGCTGAACCCAAAATTCTATCATCTTCTGCAAATCTCTATAAGATAAGTTATACCTTTATTCGTCCCACAATGGGGAAATTTCTCTGTTACAGCAGCAAAGAGAAAGAAATGCAAATGTATAAAAGAATAAAGACATAATATAATATACAGTATATACACAACACAATGCAATATAAATACAGAGAAGAAAAAAGAGACCACAGCACACAGGTAATATTGCACGTTTTTCAAAGTCTTCCACATCTTCCTCACTATAACCATCTTACTCACTTACACTTGCATCCATGTCCAGGCAGATTCAATGCAGCAATGATTGGTTTAAACATTAAACTGCACTAACAGTGGATATGTGAAATATTTCTCAGCATGGTTTTAATTTTCGTAGTATGTGCTTCAATTAATGCTTATATTTCGCTCATATTTCCTTGTGAGATTAAGCTAATTAACCACAAAGTCCATTGTATTACCTTTATGTAATATATGTATGATAATTCTGTGTAAGATTATACTGTATATGATAATTCTGAAGGAATTCTAAAATCAATACAGTAAAGTAATTATAAGGCCATATACTTTATTACATTTATATGAATTTTTATGGCATTTGGCAGATGCAATTATCCAGAGTGACTTAGAAAAGTGCTTTAAAAATCTCTACCAATTAACACATCTATACTGTTTCACAGATTAAGAATATCATTAGTTTAAAAACTCCATTCGGAGGTACTTTAGCAAGAATAGCACATAGACTGATGTTTTTTAAGTGCTGATTTAAGTTCCTCAGGTAAAGGTAGAATTTTATATGTCATTTGAGGACTGTCAGTGAATCAGCCTTTCAGACATCTTGGGGAAGTTAATTCCACCACCTAGGTGCAAGAACAGAGAAGAGGCCTGGTGCATACCTTCCTTGTACTGGAGTGCTAGGGGATCTAAGTGTGGTGTAGTGTGGGGTGTGATAAGAGCTTAGAGGTAAGTTGGTGCTGGTCTGTTTTTGCCTTTGAAGGCAAGTATCGATGTTATATATTTGATGCGGACAGCTTTTGAAAGCCGTTGGTGGTAGCACAGCAATGGGGTGGTATGATAGAATGTAGGAAAGGTGAAAACAAGTCACCTGTGTTCTATTTGGATAAACATGGACAAATCTTTCTGGTGTTATAAAGAATTTGGGTCAGAACCTATCAGGTGGTGACACTTCTTAAAAAACATAGACACCTCTGTATGAAACAAGTCTTATCCTGTGTAGCAGTGGTGAAGCTCTGACTTTTTTCAGACAACTGAATAAGTATATCCGGGGATACAGTTTTCTTCTTGTCTTCAGAGTGCCTGAGGAGTTTTCTCACCATTAAAGTCAGCAGAAAAATTCTTTCTGTTTTTAGCCTGTGGAGCTGGAAGACAGGTATCAAAACTTTGCCTTTGGCTCTTAGAGAAAATACCTTCGTACTTGAAAATTTTAATATGGTCAAAAACCTGAGAGCTGAAAAATATCAAACAAATAATTAATCATGGAGAAATCACTGATGCATTGATGTACACAGTGGTTACTTTTGGGTGACATCCCCAACCAGCACACAAGCTTAACTCTAATCAAGCGTACCACTTCTCTGGAATATTTTATGTAACAAAAATACCAAAATCAAGTACTAAAGTCTTCAAGGGTTTAAAGTAACCCATTGGCACCTGGCCAAGATTTGTTTTGGTTGGAGTGTCTCTCTGAAATTTAGTCAAAACACTGTTCTATGAAAAACTTAAGAGGGCTTGTCTAATGCTTAAGGCATGGGTGCCCGGCCCCATTCCAGGCAATGTATCACAGTGAGATTAGTTCAAACACCCCCTGCTTTACTAAGGGTGTTAGATCAGGGCTGGAACAAACATTTAGAGACTTTTATATCTTCAGGAATGGGGTTAACCAGCTATAGTTTAATGAAAGGATGCCCAGTCTTATTCATAATGGGCTGGTGTGACAACAGGATTTTATTCCAGTTAAGCAGGATCCACACCTAAAACCAAGATTTAGCAGGTGGAATCAGGCATAGCTACTGCTTGGTTTGAATGCCAACCTGCAGCCAAACTAGCACTTGATGAATAAGACTGGAAATCCCTGGTTTAACTCTTTTTACTAGTACACTGGTGTTAAATACCAAAAGTCCAGACAGAAATGTAGGGAAGGTAGACGGAGGTTTTATTAACAAAATTACAAAACCAACACACAGGAATATGCAATGGAGAAAAAAAAACATGCAAGACAACAGGTATAAATAATAAATTAATAATTAATAAATTAATAATAAAAAACAACAACATAAGGAGCAGGTGTGCAGAGGCAGGACCGGGCTAAGGATTGGGCACAGGATATAAACAAATTGTCCAAGCCATACATGATATTTAGATGCTTATGAACCAGCATCTCAGAAAGCAGAAATGGGTTTGATATCATCATTTACTATAAGCAATTATGCACCACTGTGGAGTATGACATGGCAAAGAACATGGATACCCCAAAACAGCTGGAAACCCCATTTTCAAGCCTCTGGTAAAAAGAGTTAATAAGCAATTGGAGCAAAATAGCTGGAATCCACTGACTTGGATTACAAGTGAATTTATCACCTACTGTTGTAACATGATCTGATTTTTTATATGAAATGCAAACACTTTTTTTTTAAATAATAAAAAAAACCAGTTAAATATTACATGCTTATTAACTCAGATCCAAAGGAGCTTAACCTATAAACACCATTCTCTCCAATGTCGAACCAACCATGAAGTAATTCTTATTAATATATTTGAATGCATTTGTTTATTCATTACTTTTATGCATAGCTTATGTAAGATTAATTAGTACACAGCTTAAACAACAATAATAATATAATAATAATAGTTTTAGGGAAAATTAAGATTGACTTCTTTCTAAGTTTTTCTAACCACTGTAAAAAGTCCAGTCCTGATTTAAATTCAGTCTATATCTACAGAATAGCCAAATGTTATGGAATTATCAGTTTAAAGTAATATTCTGTTTATTGTAGTGTGATTGGAGAAATATGTGATTAGTGGTGAGCTGTTTTAGCCTCAGTAGAAGACACAGTTAATCCACAGTTATAATATTTCTCTTACAATGAGTGGGGGTTTTAGCATGTGGTTTTTGGATGGAAAATGAAAACAGTCCTTTCTAAAACATCTTAAACCCAAAACCCATTCACTATTATGCATACCTCCCTGTGGATTTTGGCAAACTAACAATGACCCAGATGACTGTAAACTCTTCCCTGAGGTAGACTGTTTCCAGAACCTTATTTCTGATAACAACAACAACAACAACAACAACAATAATAATAACAATAATAATAATAATAAACATTATTTTATTATTTACACTTTCACTTCAGGCTAACTAGATAAAGAGAAGGGGATGTGGTAACTTACTAGTTAAGGTGTTGGCCCTCTGAATGTAAGGCTATGAGCTTAAATCCCTGGTCCACCAAGCATCCACCGCTGGGCCCCTGAGTAAGGCCCTTATAGTATGTAAGCTGCTCTGGATAAGGACATCTGCCAAATGTTTTTCAGATTGTAGTGGTTGTGTAAGATGCATGTACACTAAGTGAAAATAATTACCATTATGTCATGTACAATAGATTCTGGTTACATACATTTATATTCTCTGGTCCTTTTATTGACTTATTGTTTTTTTGTTGATCCTTCACAGTAATGAAGAACAGACATTTCTGTAAGCACTAATAAAATCCAGCTATGACGTTAACATTTAGGCAACATGACTTGTTGTGCAGATGTTGTAATACCAAAAGCATGTCTAACTAGTCATTCCCTCCTTCTCTGTCCTCTTTTCTCTTCATACAAGGCTCTGCATTTTCCCATACCTACCCCCCATAGCTATCTGAGCCAACCTTTGACTCTCAAAAATGATCGTGGCCTGTGATTGGCCAGGATTTGCTCCTTCTGGTGTGCTATTGGCTGTTGTGGGTTTTGGAGTTTTTGTATTCTGAAGAGAGGCTGTGTCTATTGATGTGCTGCAGGGGGAGGGAGGGAAAGAGGGAGGCAACAGAAAGGAAAGGAAGAGGGAGGGATAGAGGAAAAGAACAGAAGGGAAGAGCCTCTTTTTCTCTTGTATATGTGAGCGTGACAGCTCTCGTGGAAGGGTCTACTGAAGTCGGGCCTTGTGGGAAAGCAAACAATGGTGGACATCTCGCCTTGCCATCACTGACTGCTAGAAGAGAGGTGTTGGGTATTCGAGCTCAGGATGATTGAGAGCTGCACTGCACCAAAGTCGGAGCAGATATGACAATGGTGCTTTTTTAGCAGCCTGGATCTCAGACAGGGAATTTTGGAGTTGGAAAACCAAGAGAGGAAAACATTGTGGTTTGTGAGTCTGGCTTTGGAATAAAAGGTAAGAATCCATGTGTGTGTTTATGTATCATATATCACTCTTTTCATCCATTACCACAACGCAACAAAGCTTGGACACACAGAGCCAAAACTGATGAGCATGAGAAAGGCGGATCCAATGTCACAATCTGATCAATACATTAATAGATGACCTCGGGATTTCAGCACTCTTTTTTTTTCCTATTTCAGGATTCATCCAGCACTTGTTTTTAGGTGAAAGCCGTTCACTAGAAATGAACTGAAATTCAAATGTGCGTTTATCTTAGTCATGCAAGCTTATGTCAGAGAAACAGCTACACTAAACTGTTAATGAGCAACTCAAACCTTTCGTGGTTTGACGTTTTATCTTTAAAACAGCTCAGAGCAAAGTTTCCTTTTTTAACTCACATACTAGCAAAACAGTTCTGCTTATATGTTTTGACCCCCCAGCATTTGTCATTAAAACACCCAAGAGATTCATTCATTAGAATCATTTGATCTAGATTTCACTTATCCTTGCCATGGGCATAAAAGCATGTAATACTGTACACTAAAAGGTAGCTTTCTGTAGATAGAAGTTTCTTACAGTTGTTTATGTTAGGCTTGTAATTGCACAATTAAATATACTTTTATTACAACAAAGCTCATGACAGTAATCGTATCTGTCTCGTGTTAAATGTAAAAAAAATACCCCTTTTTTTGGACAATATTCATTACCATATTTTGTACAGAAAACAAAGGTAAACTAGTATATAAGATGCAGTATTTCAACTCTATAAACTTAAAAAGTTGCACAAAGATATTTCAAGATCTAGAATAAAACTCACTTCTGTTTTGACATGGTTCTCCAACAAAACTGATTCAAGATTCGAAAACAAAACAATATATATATATATATATATATATATATATATATATATATATATATATATATATATATATAAAATAAATATGAAGCCAACATAAACAAAAATCCCATGGCACAATAAATCCCTGGGGATGTATAAACAACAGCAGTTGAAGACTTCTGGAGCAAAGTCATTTGATTTGACGAGCCAGAAAACTGTATGTTTTGCTCATAAACAGAAATGTTCACTCTGTTTGTAGAGTCAACAAGGCCTATGAAATGAACCATGGTGGCTCTCTGCTGTTCTATCAAAGCCCTAGGTACTTTGAACAAATTTGGAGGCAAGATTAATGCAGCAGATTTTTAGAACATTTCAGTAAAATCTGAAAATGCAGATGTTCAGAACGAATTTGTGGGAATCATTTTAATCATGTTAGTGAAAGCACAGTTATGTAAAGCATATGAACAGAGCTGTGAGTGGAAACCATATCTTTGGAAGACGTTATAAGATGCAAGGAGCAAAAACAGTTGCAGTTTGTCAAATGTTAGAATGAGATAGGAAAATGATGAGAGAGAAAGGAGTAAATGTGTGTGGAGGTGCAGATGTTTCACTCATTGTGTCCGTGGTCAAGGCAATGCCTGCGTTATTTATATCCCACTCGGACTGTGTCTCTATGACGATGACTGTTTGAAACACTCCGACTCTTGTTACGGCCTTTGCCTCTCACAGCTGACACGTGACCAGCTCTTTGCAGAATTTCTTCTTTTTTTAGCAGTAAATTGCAAGTGCTGAACTGGATGGTACACTGTCTCAGTTGTTCCTAAAGAATCTCCGAATAAATGGTGCTTGCTATTTGTAGGATGCCACATCATGCAAGTCGGAGCTGTATAAGAGAGTTAGCAAGAGTTAGCAAGTGATAATTGAGAGCACCTTCTTTCTGTATTTATATATTAAATATTATAGTACATAGTGTTACAATAAATTAACAATCTAGAATCATAGTTGTATCGTTGATTATTTGACTATCACAGCACATCCAAAAACCGTTTATTCCCCTTACACTACTGTGATTGGCCACTGATTATTTTTATAATCTTTATAATTTTTTTATTTTTTATTTTTATAACCTTTTTTTCAAGTAAAAACACCCACAGCTTGTCATGTTGCAGAGAAAACTGAAATTCATGTGTTCTTTGGCAGAAAAGATATTTAAAAGAGTCTACACTCCCCATAGACATAGCATTTTTTTTGTGACGTAAAAACATATAAATCATAATAAATCATATAAAAACACAATTATATTTTTAACAGATGTTAAATGCGAAATGTGATATAGCAACTGACAAACAAATGTAAGCTTTTCAGTGAAGAAAAAGAAAAATGATCTTACAGCATCACTATTTTTGTAAACGAGCATATGACTTGCTCAGAATGAACCAACCATATTTAAACTCAATATTCATTATCATACAGCCATCATCAGTGAAGTGATTCTGATTCTGATGAATAAACCTGTTTCTATAGGATTTTTTCTAGACATTTCGGTTTCATCCAACTGCCAAGGTTTGCAAAGCACTTGCAAAGAATATATGGATTCTCATTGTTGTATCGATTAGGATAGTGAATTTCTGGAATAACATATAAATGTACGATGGAATAGTGTTCAGGCCTTTAACAACAAGTGGAGAAAATGACAGTGACATTACCTAGAACAGGAAGTTCCTCCAAAATTGATAAAAAGACAGGAGGAAATCTCATTAGACAGACTACCAAGAGATAAGCAGGTATATCAAAGCAGTTTCAGGACTATCTGGCCTGTACAGATCTCTCTCTGCATGTGATAACAATCTGTCATATATTTTGACATGTCTGGATTATGTGGAAGGGCGGCTAGTTGGAAACCCTTTGAATTTTTGAAAACATTGAAAACATACAAATAATCACTCCAAAACCTATAGCCAATCGAGTCTGAAATTTATTGGGCACAATTCTAAAAGATACACAGTGGTGGCAGCATCATGTGATGGAGCTGCTTCTCTTTAGCCGATAGAGGAAAGATGGAATCGTGGATAGCGACAAATACCAATGCACTGGCCACAAAAACTGCAGGCTTCTGTTAGATAACTAAGCATATAGAAAAAAATTCCATCACAGTAGTAACTCAAAGCACAAACCCAAATCAGCAAAGGAATGGGCAGAAGAAGAAGATCGGATATAAATCTAATTGAACATCTGCCTTGAAGAGGGCTGTGTACAGGACAATCTCTCACAGTTTGATAGATCTAGGGCATTTTTGCTATGTCACATTAAAGGCAAAATAAGATCTGATATTGTCAGTCTTGGTTTAATTTATTACATCCCCTTCTCCTTATAGACGTCTTACATTTTATTTGTTAAATAATATCTTTACATTATAAGCCTTAGGACTTTGTTCAGTGTCCAATGTACAAGTCTCTGTAAATGAGATAATACTACAGAAATGATAATATATTAAAACAAGCACATCAATAGAAACATATCACTTGAATTATAGCTAAGACTACAGTCAGAACCATGCTTTGGATACCTGCTGACCAATCAGATCTGAGAGTCTAACGGCCTCGTTACTGTTCAATATCACAGTAAATTGTAAGATAACATTATATACTGTAAGTGTAGTTCTATGGCCTCCTTCTGTTCCTGCATTCTCTTGCCCCTGCTCCATGTTGTTGATTTATTTACATTAAAGTTATAAGGATGCTTGGTTCAAACTGAACCTTGGGTGTCTTCCACTAAAATGAGGAGCTCCCAGAGTATTGAGTAATCACTGTACAAGGATGATATCAATAACAGAATGACTGGAAATGAAACTAGGCGGTACCTCCATAAGCTGTTATGTTAAGGCTATGCTCATTCCTTAAGGCTGAGTTAGTCTGTTTTTGAGTCATGCCTTCACCTTGCCGAGCCATTGAGGGAGGAATAAGTCAGTTAAAAACAAGCCTGGATCCGCATGCAGCCCTGAGGAATTTAGCAGATTCATACAGCCCAACCGCTGTCAGAAACTCTCAAGTTGCCTCCTCCAGCTATCTTCTTCTTTTTCTCTCTCCTAAATATGTAACCATCATAAAGTATTGATTTCCCTATTTCTAAAGATGGTCTGCTCAGCTAGGTTTTATACTGCTTTCAAGATTTAGCTCCATTCAAGAACATGAGAATCTAAACAACAGGGATGTTGTAATCACCTTGAACGTACCTTTAATCACACAGTGTGTCATTCTTTCCATAATACAAGGCTCCTGTATTTGTACAGGAAAGCAGATGTGACTACAGACTGAGCCCATGGCATCCCCGGAGTCCCTTGCCCCACAACCTACAGGTGAATACTTTTTCCTTCATTTAAACCTATTAACAAGATCCTGAGTACACCATGTGCAGTCAAAGTTAGATGATATTAACAAGAGTTGCTTGCAATAGTTCCTACAGGATTAATAAAGAACATAAAAGCTTTTCTGAGATATGATTGGTCTGTAATGCCACGTGGATTAGAAGGCTTTTCTGAATTTGGCTCAGGCAGTGCAGTGTGACCGTTTTAATCTCTGTTAAAGCACAATGTTGTTCTAAAGCCAGCTGACCATATGCTACACCCAGAGGGTCCTGGACGTTCACCATATGCCTCCTGCTCTTTACAAACCTCTACCCCTGTAGTCATGGAGATCGCTAACATGAACCCTTCGCTCAAATTTCTAGTGTTACCAGAAATCCACTTTGTCAAAGTTCCTAATAGTTTAGCCTGTTTCTGTTGGAGACAGCCTGATGAGGACAAGAAAGAAGGTACCGCTGTTTTAGATCTTTTAAAACAGAGCATGATGATAATGTTTATTCTGAAAGTTTTTTGAGCTGAGCTTATTGTTTTAATGTTGTGCACAACTGGATTTATTAAATTAATATATTACACTCATTCATGTTTCTTATTCCACCCAATTCTATATATGACTCATGATTTGCCTGGATTTTCTTGCATGAAACTACATTCCTAACACAAATAAGCGTTATAGTTGTTTTAAAATTACTTGTTTGTGTGTTTCCATGTCCATCAGATGGTAGACGAGTATGCTATTTTGAGCCAGTAGGTTATAATTATCCTTTGCTTGTGGTCTAGTCCCTTGGCATTTGCTATAAACGAAACTTCAGGTTACTGGGATATACAACTTCACCAGGTCTTTGACAGTAGTTATTATTATTAGTTATTATTACTTATTATTAGTAATTAAGGTCAATAAGTATGGCATAATTGGATGAGCCTGTTTTGTTATTATATATATATAATAATTTGTTAGTTGGTTAGCAATGGCTGTAGATGATTTGACTGTTCAGATGTAGATGAGGTCTGAATGATACACCACTGGCTGAAGGATATTATTTTCATATTATAATCTATATGGCCAGAGGTATGTGGACACTTGACCATGACACTTATCTTTGCTTGTCAAACATCCCATTCCAGATTTAATTCTCTCTTTTTCCATTATAATAACCTCTACACATCTGAGAAGGCTTTTCATTATAGTTTAGAGCAAGGCTTTGTGCTGGGCACTGATGCTAGGCAAGGAGGTCTGGACACAGCCTGTCTTCCAGTTCATCCCAAGGTGTATGGCTCTGTTCAGGCCATTCTAGCTCAGTTGTACTCAGTGAAGGAAACTTGTAATGGTATTGCATACAAAGACATATAGTGTATACTGGTGGCACAGTGTCACAACAGGTCGTGTTGACTCCAGTGTGCGGGTTTTGATCCTGATCTCAGCTACTGTTTGTGCGGATCTTTGTGTGAACGTTTAATTATGTGTAATGCTCTGCAACAGTCTGGTATCCTATGAAGAATGGGACAGGTTTCAGTCAGCACTTACTGACTGCTCTCCAATTATTTCTTTCACCTGAAAAAAATGTAATCTAATATTAGTCAGGTTTACCTTAAAAAAATCTATCTGACATCTAATGGGTTAAAATTTTTACATTTTCTAAATAGAAAATTAAATAGAATACACCTAAACATCTTTCAAGACTGCAGTGCCAATCCTTAATTATTAAATAGTTATAGACTCAAGCTTATAACTTGGTTTCAGAGTCTATGCCAACTGGTGTGGCACAGACCCCCCAACAAGAGGAGGAGGAGGATGATGAAGACGAGGAGCAGGGAGAGGAGTTTCAGTTTGAGGATAGTGAAGACGAAAACAATGCTGGTTCAAACCCTGGGGAAATTAAGGATGTTGTAGCTTCACCTGCTGTTACTGGACTTCAGGAAGTTGCTTCAGGTCACAGCACAAACTTGAATGCACTTTACAGTCAAGCAGTGAAGAGTTTTCCAGTCACTTTTCATGAGGAATTAAATGTGACCTCTGCTGGTCAGGGGGATGAAACTGTTCCTCAACATCCAGACATAACAAACTCTGGTAAGCTTTTCTTGTATTTAGAATGAGTGTAATGTATCAGACTGCAAGAATAACATGTATGTATAACAACCTGCTTTCTTTCTTTCTTTCTTTCTTTCTTTCTTTCTTTCTTTCTTTCTTTCTTTCTTTCTTTCTTTCTTTCTTTCTTTCTTTCTTTCTTTCTTTCAACAGATATAGTAGTCAGGCAATCGCCTGATGGGTAAGTGTCCAATATTCTAGAAATTTAGTTTTTTTTTCAGCAGTATTCTGAGACACATCTTTGACACATCTAAAAAACATAATATACAAATCTCATGATGATGTGACCAATAGACATAACCTCATACACAAGAAATTCATGAAGGTTTATTATTTACAGTTTTTTAGTGCCACATCTACATTATGCCTTGTAGTTAGATGTAGCTTAGTGATATACACACTATAAGAAATTTGTCTCTTTCCCAAGAAGAGTATAAAATACAATACATAATAGTGTAACATTCTTCAGTTATCTGGCTAATATCTGGTCTTGTTAATGTTTTAGAAATTCTGCACTTTTTGAGCCAAGAATCACAGAGGAGGCGAAATACATGTGGAAGAAAAACACAAATACAAATGAAGGTATTGCTCAAAATACATGCTGTGGCCACTTTGGATGGTCCATTTTCCTTTAACCTCTACACTCATTATCCATTTCATTAAAGTCACCTGATACATTGTGTTGCTTGTATGAGTGTATCAAGCAGCCCTTGAAAGCCCTTAAAAGCCATAAAAAATTATGTTATATTGTTCATATTGCTTTATTATTGAGGAATCGTTTGGTATAGAAGCATAAATTCCATCTTGTCACAGAGATCTGTGGCTTAATTGAAAAAAAGAAAAACCCAGAGTTTCATATCCACTTATTGCTACATACCTGAGCAATTTTTTTTATGACAATTCGTTTATTCACTTGATTTTCAAGGTAGAAGTTGAACTGTAAATAGCAGGAGGTCCACATCATTCGACCAAGATCAAGGGTGCATTCTGTTATTCAGTCTCCCTCAATTATATTTCAGGTCATTTTGAAAAAAGATTTTCATGCCTCATTAAAATCATGCTGAAAACATCAAACATACGTGTTTAAAGTGGGGATAATGGATAAAATATGCAAAAACAGGCTAAGTACTAGGCATAAACACCTTAATGTCATTGCTAGGTCGAGAATGGAACAAAACTATCCAACAAAAAACAAGGGGGTAGAGTCCAAATAATACTAATTGTGAACAGACAAATTGAGCAATCGGTTCGTAGAGTATGTGAACAAGTTGGGCTAGGCAAATGGGGTAGGAGTCTGTTACAGTTGCCAGTAAATATAACGTTGCTGTGCTTCATAGACTTGTTTCAGTGCCAAAACACACATCAGTGTCACTGCTAAATAATATTTGTTCAAGAGTGCTTTCGTACTTGGATGTTAAGATAAATTGTTACTCAGCCATAATCTGCCAAGGACACCAATATGGTATCTAATCTAATAAAAAAAAAAAACCCACATCTAACCTTACTTCAGCCAATGTCCATTTATGTGTCTGTGATCGTCAGGTTTACTTTCAAGACCTGAATGCTACTATACACCTGTCATGAAGAAGGATGTTCGCATGTTTGCTCAGACAGGTCTGTGACTCTCAGGAGGACATGCCGTCCTCTAATAATTTGACACGTTCAAATCCAAACTGCAGCTAATCAAAACCATCTGATTTTAGTCAGTATTCATTATAAAGACACTGTGTGCTTTTGAAAATATTTGACATACTTTGAGAATTTGCCAGAAACCTGACAATATGCAGATGTGATTCTAGACTCTTGACATATGAAACTTATTTATTTATTTATTTATTTATTTGAATGATGCAAGGAGAAGACTGACACTAAGGAATCACTGCACCGATGTCCATCGATGATTTAATTAATTAGGCATGCAACTCATAAATAATGGCACCTCACTTGAGATTTTAATTTCATGAAATCAGAAGCACATATTAAATCCACAGTTTGAGCTCAAACCCTATAAAGCAGTATTCTGAGTGAAGTGTGTGTGTGTGTTCAGCTCATGCACCAACTTGCTCACAGGAATGGTACAGTGTGATGTCAGAACTCACATTTCGACTGCACAAAGGTACATCGCCTGTCTCCACTTAGAACGACTTTGTTTTTAGTCTGTTTTAGTGTTGCCTCAGACTGTAGGAGGCATCCTTTTTTACTCGCTTTAACTGCTCCAGACTGTAAACAGATGTAGCTCCTGTGTGCTGGTGCTAGAATTCCAGAAATTCTCAGCTAAATTGTGACCCCTGTGTTGTTTAAATAAAATTGTGTAAGTGGTTATTGTTCTTTACATGCATGACCTTCTGCTTAAGGAGGTGTAGGGTACTTATTAATTGGTCATTGTGCACTTCCAGTATGCAATTCAAGCCATGGCCCTTTCCCTATCTTTTGCATTTATTAAAAAAACAAAAAACAAACAAACTTTGAAACCTTTTCATCGTAACTTTGAACAATGTTTTAACCTCATGGTATCTTAAGTATGTAACCTAGTGAACCAGCATTAATGTATCTAATGATAGAGATTTAAGCACTTCTGTACTTCGCTCTGGATAAGGGCGTCTGCCAAATGTTGTAAATGTAAATGTAAGTAGATGCACATATAAACAGTCCTATGTTCATACTTTGTGGTCAGATCAAGCAAATGACTCCATCTGCTATTAAAAACACAGTATTGTCGAATGGTATTAAAGCAATACCTGTATTGCAGCACCTT
Organism: Tachysurus fulvidraco; assembly: GCF_022655615.1. Classification (NCBI taxonomy): domain Eukaryota; kingdom Metazoa; phylum Chordata; class Actinopteri; order Siluriformes; family Bagridae; genus Tachysurus; species Tachysurus fulvidraco. The sequence goes on from NC_062540.1 coordinate 13,001,198, forward strand.
TGAGCTGTAGTTAAAATATAATGTGTAGTGACTTCAGTGTTATTGTTGATGTCTAGCTTTTCTTTGTTGATCCAATTTGCTGGTGACATTGAAAAAGCCTTTGCCAGTGTTTCTCTACTCTCCAGGTTAAATCTGTTACATTTGCCAACGCTTCTGCCTGTATCATGATCGATACCACAGTCAGTTTAATGAATACCTTGTTCATTTTAATGGCTGCTGCTTTTAACTACAGAATCAATGAATGTTCCGACATTTTGACTTCAAACTTTTTCAACCAGGAATGTGAAACTGGAGCACAGGCTTGTCCTTCAAGAACATTCAATGATCAGATCAGAATGAACCCTGGAATGAGAAGCACTTCATGGACTTATCCTGAGACTGTTTTCCCTCTGTAGGAAAGCCTGCTTCTGAAGCAGATGGAGGCTTACCCTCTTCTTCCTCAGAGGCATATCCAAGTCCTCCCCCTGACACAGAGGTGATATACGATGATGTCCCATGTGAGAATATCCCATCTCCTGATGCAGGTAGGTGAAAGACACTGGGCTAAATATACACTATTGTGCACATTTTCCACATGACCTGTGGATGTAGAAAGTCTGTTGAGTGATTGTACGGTGCTGGTCCACACATCCACTTTCACCTGGTCCACATAAACCTGTGGAATCATGCCAGTAACCCCAGAGCATTCAGTTGGGACATTTTTGGCCAGAAATAAAAAAAGATGTGGATGGTTTCATTCAACTAAGATTCAAAATACAATGAAAAAACTTAAATGTGGCTATTTTTTGGCCCACAGTTGTTGTGATGGATTGTTATGTTCACAGACTCAATAATATTGGTGACAAAACTGTATGCTTTATCTTTATTTTTAACTGTATGCTTTATATGCTTATTTTAGTTTAAGAGTTATTAATCATGTCAACTAATTGATCTAGCTTCTTCTCTGCTTTAAATTGTAGCTGAAGTCTGTCATTCTAAAATACCTGTCTTATAATTTTACAAATTTCCAAACTGTTAACAAAGATATTGGTGAAACCGTTTAAACGGATATTGAATATATAATACATTTTCAAGCACTTCGAGCTGGCATAAAGTCAGGGGAGTAAGGGATTTTTTTTATTATCAAATTTAGAAAGGTAGAGTTCAAATATATTTAAATGGATGTGATAATATTTCAATATTTTCAGCATGTATTTACTCAATTTAACTCACATTTTGACAGATTTATTGTTCACCTCTAACTTTTTTCAACCTTGCAAGTTCTCCCACACCACCCCAGTGCCACACTTCCTCAATTGGCTCACAGTAGCTGCACATATCAGATTCAAAGCACTGATGCTTGCATATGTCTTTTCTGAAATACTTAAACAAGCACTTGTGTTTTCCTTGTTTGTATAAAAAGCCCTTTTGTCTGTGGGCCATATCACCTCCCAACAGAGTTTAAGACTCATAGTATCCTTAGTCTGTGACCTAGTGAACCAGTATTGATGTATTCATTAAGCTTTCAAGGCACTTTTGTATGTTGCTTTTGATAAGGGCGTCTGCCAAATGCCATAATTGTAAATGTAAATGTGTATTATCTGTGTAGTGAATACAGCCTCAGGTGTGGCTGCTGTGAGAATATTTTCAAGTGCATTCCTGAAAGGCAGTCTACTTTTTAAAGAACAAATATACTGACAACCAAGTATGCTGTCTATGTTGAAATGCCATGAATCCCAGTTAATATCACATCTTACATAAACATTACTAAACACTGCTACAACATTTATGGGTATAGAAACATGTACAATACACAAACACTAAAAGAAATGTTCTTTCTGGGATGTTACAGCCTACCCGGGATGTTACAGAACCTGTTGAATACATCATTAAACATTCTGAGTAGATTATTTGTTAGCCATTAAATTGTATATGCTGTGACCGTCTCAACTGCACAGTTTGTCTGACCTCTGTGTTTCGTGTTTTGTGTGCAGACGACGATATGATCTACGAGGACGTGCAGAGGCCTGAGGAATCAGCAGAGGGGATGAATAATGGCTGGAGCTCCAGTGAGTTTGAGAGTTATGACGAGCAGTCGGACACCGAGACCAAGCCACGGACAACCAGCAAGGTGTGATCAAGCACTCATTCAGCTCCTGGGAGCTGATTTCACTAATATCTTATCTCTGAGGTCAAAGAACGATGCACTCCCAGGGATTTTAGCAAAGTTAAAAAATTATTTTTTTTTGACTGATATACATTTTCCAATCCTGATCATGTCTGCACATTGTCAAAAGGCAATAGATCCATGTACTCATTTAGATACATACTATAATCCACTCAGGTCTTATGCTACTAAAAACATGGCAAAAATCACAAACCACTAACTTACAGTATAACCGCCAGAGCATTTGAGTGGAAAGGAAGGTCGATTCACTGCATCAGTGATTTTTTTTTTCCACTCAGCACTCTTTTTCAGTTCTCTTTCCTTCCTAGGCTTCCCCATGTTCCTCTCCTACTGTTGTACATTTTATTCTGTCATTTGTTGCCGATGCTGTATGTTTGCATTGCTGTGTTTTATGCATGATTTCCGCTGAAATCAGGTACAGAAACCTAACCTAACCTGACTAACCTAATCAGTGAACCATTTTAGGTCTCTGCAATGGATGTGACATTTATGCATGCTTGTGTAGTTTTTTTCTCCAGCTTGTATGTGTTATTTATGTTAATCATAAGTGTATCTAAATCATAGCCACTCTCAGGCCCTTTCTTTTGATTGTTCTTGAATGTGTCACCGTCTGGCTCTCTGGCTTTCTGCCTGTTTCCTCATTCTCTCCCCTCTTTGTGTGTTTCTGTTTGTCTCTGTCCACACATTGATCTAAACACTATCCCTACTGATCACCGGCATGTGGATATGGCGATGACCTTAGATTTCTCCTGATGTACGCCGAATAAAGGAACGTTGTGTCCGGACCAAACGTGAACTGGCCATGCGATTAGGGGCTCGTGACGTCAGCCAGATCAAACAGGCCTATGACATCAAGGTATATTTTCCCAGTATCACTGCAACTGCTGTATCATTCATCATTCATCATAATCAAATATATAGTTTATGATGCAGGTTATAACATGTACTTGTACTTAAGTCAAGTCAAGTCAAGTCAAGTCAAGAAGCTTTTATTGTCATTTCAACCATATATAGCTGTTGCAGTACATAGTGAAATGAGACAACGTTTCTGGTGCTACATAAAACAAAGATAGGGCTAAGGACATGTAAGTAGTCTTAGCCACATAAGTAGTCTTAGCCACATAAAGTGCAACTGTGCAACCTGGTGCAAACAGTGCAGGACAAGACAGACAAAACAGTGGAGGACAATACAAACAAGACATACAAGACTGTGCAGGACAAGACAGACAAGACAGTGCAAACAAAAGGTTACAAGACAATACACAGAATACAAAAAGACAGTACACAAAAGACATTAAACAAAAAACAGCACCGACCGACCGTTGTCAATACTGTATGTAAACACTGTAAGTTCAGACAATAATGCGTGCAGTAATACTCGAATGAACACAGTTTCTTAGCAGCAGGTCCCTGAGATAGTGTATAAGCAAAAAACAGCAACAACTGAAATATTGTACCATATGAGCAAAATGACAGAAATGACAGAAATGTTAGACAGTGTGTGCAAAAAGCAAAAAAGTAAAAAAGTGTGCAAAACAGCATGTAAACAGTAAGCATGTAACAGTCTAATGAATGTAAGCATGTAAACAGTTTGATGAATGTAAGCAGCACTTATGTACTCATATAAATCACTCAGCCATATTCAGCCATCCTTCCTCTTGTTCCTTCTTGCACAATGCAAAAAAAAAAAAGATGTTTTGCTTCCCAGTGAAAATGAAACTGTCTAAATGCCCATAAGCTCACAGCAAATGAACCATGAGGGATCATGAGAGAGCGACTTTGCCCTGTTGCTGTACACACTGGGCTCTGTACAGGATCAGCCCTTTTTCTTCCTCTGAGCTGTAGATGTGCATTTCAGTACTTCTTTTATCTCTCACAGGTTCAACAGCTCATGAAGGCTGCCCGGAATGGCACTAAAGATGGACTGGAAAAGACTAAAATAGCCATGATGCGCAAAGTGTCCTTCCTGAATAAGAAAGAAAATACAGGTTTGAGAGTTTTCTGTTTCCCCTTTTTATTAAAAAATTGAAGTTCATTTCTTGTGAGTTGTCTGTCATAGATCTTTAAATGCCAGTGGGCTTCTGTGAAAAATGTGAGATTTTCAAAGTGGAAGTAATACAGGACTAACAAGGCATTATGTGAATATGAAACAATGCAGATGACACAGAAGATGACTCTGGTTACTTGGATGTGACAGTTTCTGAAGGGAAACATCCACCACCTCAACTTTCTCCTATGCCAGAGGGTCTCACTAGTCAACAGGTTGGTGTGTATATACTGTATATGTGTGTGTGCAAGTGTGTGTGTGTGTGTGTGTGTGTGTGTGTGTGTGTGTGTGTGTGTGTGTGAGAGAGAGAGAGAGAGAGAGAGAGAGAGAGAGAGAGAGAGAGAGAGAGAGAGAGAGAGAGAGAGCAACGCAGTCAAACCACAATGAACTTAAACACCGAGTTACATTTTTTCCAGACTGTAAGACGTCACATCCTTGGCTCCATTATCCAGAGTGAGATAAGCTACTTAGATTCCCTCCGAAGGATTCTGCAAGTAGGTCACTGATTAGCAATGTAATCATGTAACTATTGAAAATACTATTTCTTAATATTTCATCCTTGCAAAACATATCCTCACACATACAGTAAATGAGTATTAAATTCATTGCTCTTGAATTCATGTTGTATATTCTGATTCAATGCCAGGATTACCAAAAGCCTTTACTGGAGGCTGAGCCACATATCCTGAGCAACAGAAAGATCCAGCCCATATTCTACCGAGTGAAAGAGATCCTGCAGTGCCATGCCATGTTTCAGATCGCTCTATTCTCCCGTGTGGCAGAATGGGACCAAGTAGAGACCATTGGGGATCTGTTTGTTGCCTCTGTAAGTTTCAGGATTTTTCCACCAAAATACTTGGTCACATAAAAGGGTTCAAATTCTGTTTCATGTACTTAAAATTAATTATACTTAAGCATCTAGATAAGCTTCAGCGCTTTCAACTTGAACCATTTTGTTTCTTTTTCTGTCTTGAAATGATGTCATGTATTAAGTAATAGGAAACATCTGAGCAGAAGTATTGTCATGTGTGCTGTTTTTAGCAAGATTTACCAAAACTATATTAAGAGTACACACTTTCTGGAAATAATTCAATTCAATTCAATGACCTAAGATGCATAGCACAATCATTTTCATTGCCATAAACAAACAAAAACAACAAAAACAACTCACAAAAGACACAAACAAAGGCAATTTCAGGAAGTGTTATCTAACTGAAAGTGTGGTATGGATTTTCTGTTAGATCAAGATTGTTTAGCTGGTTTTAAAAATATTCTTTATCTCTGGTATGTTTCTATTGGCTAGTTTTGTTCTGACTTTGTGTTTCCACCATGTGTGCTTTTTTCATAGGGAAAAAAACCCCTGAAATCTTGTATTCAGCATTTCTATTTAAACAGTACTCATTTCCTGTGCAGTTCTAAAGCTGTGAGCAGCAGCTGTGCTTATTTTTAACATGTGATGCAAAAGATTCAAGCCTTTGTAATAAATCAGGTTTGCAACAGCAACTTCAGCTAAAATATATGATTGCTCAAAGCTCTTTTTAGACTAGAGACGAGCACTTTAGAATGTTACTTTTGTAATGTGAAAACGTGAAAATACTTTGTGAAATTGTGTTTGTGTGTGTTTGTTTGTGAATGAATGAATATCTGTGTGTGTGAGTAAACAATGTATATGTATGTGTATGTAGGTTTTCATAAACTCCTGTATCCCTTTCAGTTTTCAAAATCAATGGTTCTGGATGTCTACAGTGATTATGTCAATAACTTCACAAATGCAATGGCTCTCATCAAGAAAGCCTGCATGTCCAAGCCTGCATTTCTGGAATTTCTTAAAGTAAGTTATTTACTTATTTATTTAAAAGCTAGGTACAAATAGCTTCTTGCATCTGCTCTTTGACATGTACTACTTTCTGTGATTGTGAGCTGCATTTTAATCTAAATACAACAAGTGGCGCTGTTGTGTCTGACCTGCTCACATGTTACTTTGAATCGTAGAAAAGGCAGGCTGTCAGCACAGACAGGATCACCCTTTATGGCCTAATGGTGAAGCCAATCCAACGTTTCCCTCAGTTTATACTTCTCTTACAGGTCAGCACTTCTTCAAACACACACACACACACACACACACACACACACACACACACACACACACACACACACACACACACACACACACACACACACATGATCTTCTGGTGTTTGGGAAATCTGTTGTTCTCATTTTACATCTAAATGGAATTGCCGCAGAGAAAGTGAAACAGAGAAGGAGATCCCACTATATTGTAATGCGCAGTCTACATAGTGGATGGCAGCGTGTTATAACGTTATCCATCTGACTGCTAATTCATAATCACCTTTCGTACATCAGTATACAATAGAACCTTTATTTATATCTAATGAGCTCTAATCTAACCACAGCTGTATGTGGTACAGCATCACCAGACAGTCCAGCACAAGTCTTTAGCATTTCAAGATTATTCATTATGATGAAATGAGCAAAGTGCAGGACTTCCTCTTTGGCATATGAAGTTTAGAGTTTTCACTGTTCACAAATTCGATTTCACAAATTTATTAAAATTAAAATTAATGTACAGTAATGAATGTACTTACTCAAATGAATACTTGTACTCAAATGATTTTATATATAAATATAAAATATTCGGTACTTTGCGGACATAAAATAAATGAATAAATAAATGTGTGTGTGTGTGTGTGTGTGTGTAGAGAGAGAGAGAGAGAGAGAGAGAGAGAGAGAGAGAGAGAGAGAGAGAGAGAGAGAGAGAGAGAGAGAGAGAGAGTTGCCTCTTTTCCACCGGAAAGAACCGGGTGCTGGTTCAAATTTGGTTCCACTGGCGAACCTTCTAAGAACCAGTTTGCCTTTCCACCGGCTAGAGAGCCATCAAAGCGCCGAGTGTGACGTCACTGTATACGTGTTCTGGTTCTAAATTAGGCTCTGGCTCCGAACCAGTACTCGAACTGCCTCGGTGGAAAAGGGAGAGGGAGAGAGAAGAGAAAGAGAGAGAGAGATGGAGTGAGAGAGACGGAGGGAGTGAGACGGATTAAAAAAGAACTTGTGAATGAAATTTCTCACAATTTTTTTTTTGCCCACAAAGAACTGACTTTGTGCCAACTATTGTAGTTAAAAATGAATGTACAGTAATGAATGTACTTGCTGCACAACATCCCCTACCTCAGCCTGCTATTGCACAGCATATATTGCACAAACAATTACACACATCTGCATTTTATTTAAGATATAGTCACATTGTTTCTGCCACAGATTTTTGTATTCTTTAGATTTTATTATTTTCAATATATTATTTCTTTCCTTTGTCACCTCAAACGTTTTCCGTTCTGGTTTATGTAAATTCTATTGTTATATTTTTATTTTGAGTTTGAATTTTAATTAGTGGTTGTGCTTACTCCTCTGAGTGAGGATGTTGTCGGTTCGAGCCATGCTGAAAACCGTGCAAAACATATTCATCCCTAAATGTTCACGGCAGTGGTGTTTAAGCATTGGTGTTGTTGATTGGAGGATCAGGCTTTGAGCCCGAGCACTGCCAAGCTGCCACTTTTGGGCCCTTGTGCAAGGACCTTAACCCTGTGCTCTGACTCTAACCTCCAAAGTTATGATATGTGAAGAAAGAATTTCACTGTTCTTAATGTATATGTGACAAAATAAATGCTTTTATTCTATTGAATGAATAAAATGAATGCCACAGGAATTTAAGATTGGTGATGATTGATTGCTAAAATAATGCTTCAGTCTTGGAATGAGACATAAATACATCTCGTCTCTGTTGTTATAACATAGATATACAGTACTGTAGCATTAGCCTGTGCCACTTTAAGCAAATTCTCAAAGTGAAATGACTTTTTCACCTGTTCCTTCCAAATAATTACCTGGAGGAGATGTTTAAACTATAAAATATGATGTTCTCATAACACATTAAGTCATGGACCCAAATTACACAACATTTGTGCCTTAAGATACATAATTTGTGGTCTATTAATATTATAATAAATAACATATAGCCTCAATATATTACCTTGTGGCTTTGATATATTATGGCTACAAATGAACTAAATATCACTTCATTTGATCCATAGACATTTTTACACCGTGCTTGTAGTATTTTTAGCTGAAGGTTACCTAACTGTCCTCTTCCACATACGTGAACACACAGATTGCTAGTCTTGCTCTAATTGGTAGGGGAGAGAGCGCAGCACCATCCATCTCTCCCAGATCAGGGTCGAATCACATAGCCACATATGGATGTGGAATCCAACTCATGGTTTAGCTCCTGACAACAGGATCTGCTTTGTTTTATTTTCCAATCATTGTTGACAATGTTTGCACCGCAATGCCACGTTAATTCTACTCAAATCTTCTGCTTATTTCTACATTTCACCGACTGCACTACAGAATTACACACTTAAACTATTCTTTTTTATATATTTAATGTTTGATTCACTTATAACATTAAATGACTTTTATTATACTAATATACTAGCTGTGCTGCTGTAATAGCAAATTTCCATCTGTCTGTTATTTAAGCTTATTCAAATGAAGGCCTGGGAATTTGAAAATGATGGTAAATGCAGTTCACTAGCACTGCTTCTGAACAGCTTTTTCATCATGGAAAGCAGCAGATTAATTCCTTGCTTCACTAACCCTCAATTTTTTTGCTATAGTACATTCATAAGTATTTTTTTTAAAAATGTGTGCAAAAGGTGTGGGTGCAAAAAAACACATTGTGATACATTTCACATCAACTCAATATGTACATAACATAACACCCAATATGGATCATGATATATAGACTTCCAAACAGTAGTGATGTATTTAAGCAATAATCCTTCAAATGATTTTAAATACTTGTTTGTAAGAGTGTAAAAAAAAAGGAAGGTCAGTGGAAGTGAAAATATTCTAATCTTGCCCTACATAAAGAACTGAAAGTTCAATACTTTTTCAATACTAAAACACTGTAAAGAATCTGTTCTTTATTTAAAAGGTTAATAAGGTTAACAATGTTAACAAGGAATTAATCTGACACTTGCCTTTAGCCCACTTTTCCAACAATCTAGCCCTTGTTTTAAACTTAATAAAAGACATATATATCATTATATATATATATATATATATATATATATATATATATATATATATATATAGATAGATAGATAGATAGATAGATAGATAGATAGATAGATAGATAGATAGATAGATAGATAGATAGATTTTCCATTGTATTTATGATATTATCTGTATAATCACATTCTCTTCCTGTCCAACCCTGGCATGCAGGCTGTATCAGAGGTCTTTAACAATAAATCATGCATGTTTGTTTGTCCAGGACATGCTGAAGAATACTCCTTCTGGGCACCAGGACCGGCTGCCGCTGCAGCTGGCTCTGACTGAGCTTGAGACCTTAGCCGAGAAGCTGAATGAACAGAAGCGTCTTGCAGAGCAACTCTCTGAGATCCAGCAGCTAACACGCAGCAACAGTGATCGTGCCCTTAGCAAGGTCACACACACCAAAACACACTCTTATTTCTCTACTAGGCAGATATCACTGTTGCTCAGCATCTCACTCTATGTCCTGTTACATCTACTCCATTTAGAAGATGCAGACAATAAGACAAGATGTCTTGTTTTTTTTTGTTTTTGTTTTTTTTGTTTTTTTTTTAATAAAATGACTAAATCCATATTTAAGTAATTCTATTACTGATTTCTATTCATTTCTGACTCAAATGCAGTGGAAGCTGTTTTTTAACCAACATTACAGACATTTGACTCTTGCTGGGAACTGTCATGACTGATGATGTGGGGGATGCACTGCTGTGTTTTGGTGTCTCGCATCTGTCTTTGGCCTGTAAATGAAGCTTTTTGTGATGATTCTCACTAGAGGGTGCTCCGGTATCTGCCATCAGCCTCACAGTGGAGAGGGAAAAAACATTTTCAACCAGCTTTCTGATGTGACTGATCTAAAGTTAAATAGCTTTGTAAATCCCCTGAGGTTACAGCAATTCATCTCTACCCGTTTTTTGAAGAATAGAAAGTGTGTAGAATAGAAAGGTGGCTTTTTCCTACATTACTAAAACCATAGAAAGAAAAGCCAGGGGGTTTAGTCTAACACTATAGTGAAAAATGCTGTAAGAATTTGTGCTAGGTAAATTGATGAACAAACCACAGTGCTGTTATAGGAAAGTCACCCAATACGGTTGGGTGATGGATTCTGGAGAGGCGCTACCACTCTATTTGTATTAATAAAACCATTATGTTGAAGTTTTAGTTTGTTTAAAATGACATTTAATTCTGTGGAATGTTAGTAGCGCTATTTGTATAAAAAGTTTGTTACAAAATTTAAAAACACCTCATGACCAGTCAAGAGAATTAAATATAATTTGTCTCCACAGCAGCTGAACTCAGATCAGAAACAGCTGATTCTTTGCGAAACCCTGATTGAGACAGTGTATGGGGACAAGGGGCAGGTTCTCAAGTCCAAGGAGCGCAAAGTCTTCCTCCTCAACGACATACTGATCTGTGCAAACATCAATCTCAAGTAAGTCAGGTTCACAGCTAACTTTCTATTATCTGTGCACTAAACAATTCCTATATTGTCTCAGGTCTTATAGCATTGTGGTTTTCTGGTTTGTCATTTATCTTCCATTTAATGATGGTCTAGATTCACTGAAAGAGGCATTGATTACTACATTAATGAAAGAAGGTAACATTTTCAAGACTAATAAATTATAAATGAAGTAATAATGAATGATGTCGTATTTTCAATATGGTCAGTTCACTGCAAAATGTGTGCTATTCACCTTCAAATATCTAACTTCACTGAGGATCACACATGATGGAAACTCACCAGAGAATTCCACAGAATGTAGTGATGATTTATTTCGAATATACTCCCCACAAGCTCCTCACACCATCCCTACTGTGCAAAGACCCTACACCTCCCACCCAGATCAATTCATCACAACAGCTCATTTTACTGACCGTGATTCTTTCTTCATGATCATAGACCTCAGCAAAACAGAATGTGAGCTTTATTCTGTCATGGTCTTTAATAATATTCTGATTTTGTCTTCAATAAGGGGGCTTCCAGATATCAGCAGCCTGGTTCCTGCTGGCCCAAAGTACATGGTGAAATGGACAGCTCCTCTGCAGCATGTTCAGGTGGTGGAGGTGGGTCAGGAGATCTCACAGAAGAATGACAGTGTTTACCAGCCAAGCGGGAACAAACGCTTCAGCTCTGCCAACTCACAAGGTCAGAATGGTTTCTTGGATAATAAACCAATAATCTGACAGTGTGAAATCTTGACACTAAATCTAATCTTTTTTATTAAACTCTTATAAGGCTGCATTTTTGTTTCTACATTTCCAAATTTTCAGACTTATTTTGAGGGGCCATTCTCAGCAGCAGCAAATTAGGCAGGTCCAGAAGGCAGAAGAAGTCAATATCACTGGCATATCATCATACTGCAGGAGTAATGTGTAGCTCAACAGAGAAAGAGAATAGCGAAAGACAAAGAACAGATTATTATGTATGCAAAGTGCAAGCAGAGACTCCAGCGGGACTAACTATGACAGCATAATTAAAAGGAAAAGCCAGAAGGTAACAAAGGCAGAGGGTGCCCTGGGACATAAAGCAGCCCACAACTCCATTGTCAACAAGCCAGAGTGAACCTGTAATAGTGGGAAGGACTACAGCTTTTAAACAACCTCCCTATGCCCATGAACCCCCTTGATTTGTGGCTTTACCTAAATGAAAGCTATTAACAAAAGATTTGACTCTACAAATAGGTTTTTGTTCAGTCAAATACAAATTGCCTAGACTTAAAGACGGAAATTGAAGCAGAGTCCTGACTACTAATCAGAATGCTTTGTAAGAAAAAGCTCTGCCCCTGCTGTAGTCTTTATTATTCTAGGCACTAATAAAGAGCCTGTATCTTTTGACCAAATATAGACCCAGTACATCTGCATTTTCTGCATATATGACTGCATAGTTGGCTAATTACACTGTGACTGACACAGGAGGCATGGCCAGTTTAGTTCTCTTGGACTCCCGACTATGGATGGCTGTGGGATCCAAACAATGACGAATAACTGATAAAAACTTACAACAGCAAATATCGTCTATTGTCTAAAATCAGCCGTAACACAGCACTGAATCTCACTCTTTCATTGTCTCCAACTGACAGGATAGAAAAACTCAATTAATCTATATTGCTACTCATATGATCTAACTTTTTTTTTAGTTATTTCGTATGGATTAATAAAAATACAGGTCAAAGTCTTTTTTGTGTATGGCAATACAGCATTTTTCATTCAGAGTGAGCACACATACCCAATCTCAGAGGGCAGCTATTAGTTGACATAATGTCCATAGCAACGTTTTAAAAACACTATGCTAGTGGAACATGCTCTTGACTACACTATAGGTTCTCAATCATCAGCATACTGTATGTACGTGTTGAGGCAGGATTGAGAATGGTAAGGATTCTCTGTATGTTGATGTAAATAAATTCAAATTCAAATTTATTTTCTATAGTGCTTTTTACAATGGACATTATCTCAAAGCAGCTTTACAGTACAGAAACATAATACAAAAAGTTTAATATAAAGATTAATGTATTAAACAAATACTTGGATCTTAGTGAAATTTTGTGTCTTTTAATGAACTCTTTTTTTAGTTCATGTTGATTGCTAGTTTTTCACAGTTTAGCACTGAAATTCGTATTACAGTGAGAGTTTATTCAACACTAAAGGTTGTTAAAATGTGCAAAGCTAGTTCAGGGAAAAGGTGTCTCAGTGGATAAGCCTTGGGCTTCATATTGTAAGGTGTGAGTTCAGATCTTAGTGCTTCTGAGCTGACGAGTCCTTAAGTAGTTATATCCTGCCTCACTGCACAGCATCATATCTCCATATCTTGATATAGACTCACCGTCTGCTTTATTATAAACACCTGCACATTCATGCAGATATCTTATCAGCCATTCATGTGGCAGCAGCACAGCACATAAAATCATGCACATGCAGGTCAAGAGCTTCAGTTAATGTTCACATCAGAATGAAGAAAAATGTGATCTCTGTTACTTTAACTGTGGCATAGTTGTTGGTACCAAATGGGCTGGTTTGAGTATTTCAGAAACTGCTAATGTCCTGGGATTTTTCACACACCACCGTCTCTAGAATTTAAACAGAATGATAAAAAAATCATTGTGTGGAGTCTACAGGCTAAAACATCTGGATCATAGCCCCAGATTCCTGTTATAGGCTGACTGAAGTGAAACCTGTCCTGCCTCATGCATATCTTTTGCCTCATGCCCATCCACCACAATGTTTTCTGCATGCTGAGATTCTTTTCTGCTCACCACAGGTGTAGAGTGATTATCTGTGTTACTAAATCCTTCCTGGCACCTGGTCATTTTCCTCTGACCTCTCTTATCAACAAAGCCATTCCACTCTCAGAACTAATGCTCACAGGATTGCTTTTGTTTTTTGCACCATTCTTTGTGAACTCTAATGACTACTGTGTGTGAAAATCGCAGGAGATCAGCAGTTTCTGAAATGCTCAAACCATGTGAATTGGCATTTGTGGCAAGATCTACGATGTTAGAAATCCTGGGGACTCTCTACTCAATAATAACTAACGCTGCTATAGGATTAGAACTTAATCTGTTTTTTATTAAGTGGACGAATAAAATATGGTTTGTTTTAGGCAAACTGTTTCTGGGGCCACCCAAACTGTACCAGGAACTGCAGGAGCTTCAGCATGACCTCTCAGTGGTGGAGGAGGTCACACTCCTTGTGGGAACACTGCAGGGTTCCTATCAGGTATAACTTTATATCAACAAATGCAATATTTCAATGTTGAATAATACTTTAGTTCCTGTGTATCTGGAGATTAGTTAAGTGATATGATAACAGTATTGTGTGTGTGTGTTTGTGTGTGTGTGTGTGTGTGTTTGTGTGTGTGTGTGCGCGCGCGCAGAATCTTAACACAACAGTGGGGCAGGACTGGTGCCTGGCTCTGCAGAGGCTCATCCGCATGAAAGAGGGTGAGATCCAGTGTGCCAACAAGTGCCGCTTGCGGCTAATGGTGCCCGGCAAACCTGACAAGTGAGTAGTGAAGAGAACTGGAACAGGATGGCAAATTGCCTTCAAATGTGGGCAGGCTTGCCCTAGGCAACACATTCATTCTGTTAATCGATTTAAAGCGCTTTTCAGTTATTGAGAATGATTACCAGAGGGTTTCTGCTTTGTGGATTTGTTCTGGTGCAGCAGCTGCTCTCGATGTTGCCTGCTCATACAGCCAAGTGGACTGAGCTGAGCTTATCTTTGGCAACAGGACTTTGTTGGGAACAGATTTTAGAACAGCTGGTTATTAAACACCGAAGTGCCATTGCAAAATGTGATGACACTACTTGTACTTTGTGCTGCTCTCTTAGTGAGTGTTTAGGTCTATTAGTAATGTCTTTGTATTAAAGCACCTTAAATGCTGTATCAAAGTGTCACCAGAGCTCAGAGCACCAGTAATCTGTCTGTTTTCTTTAGAGCTCGTGTTGAATTCCTTGTGGAATTTTTGTCTGTTTGCACATGTTTTTGCAGGTCTGGGCGTCCTGTCAGTTTCACAGTGGTTTTTAATACTCCCAGTCCAATCAGTAAAATCTCATGGGTCAATCGCTTGCATCTTGCTAAAGTCGCTCAAAGTAAGTATTTTAGAAAGATGTCTATACGTTTGTCTTCTGGATTTAAAATTTTATGTCAGTCCTAGAGGATGTGCTGCAACTCTTGCTGTGTGCATAGGGGAAGAGAACTTGCCTGGTTGGGTGTGTGCAGAGGATGATGAGAAAACTAAACCACCATTCTGGTGTCCACTCCTGGCTTGCCGTGTGCCTGTGTTCTCTCCAAAATCTCAAAATCTAAAGGTAAGACCAAACATAGAAATCTTTAAAATACTTTTACACCATGGTGGTAGCTGAATGTATATAAGAACACAGAAATGTCATGTAAACAGTCAAAGACTGTATACAGAATAGCCCAAGATGGCACACATAATATACATATGGTCAGTGGGTCAAAAAAAGTTACACTTCACCTGTCCCCTGTCTTCTATGCTCTGGTTGGAGATCAGTCCCATAACACCTGATACATAGTTGTTTTTATCTCATTAGAAAAAACTATTAAATCTAGCCTATTACAGTTGACAGTAAATATCTAGTCTAGCTATATAAGCTATATCTAGTTTAGCAATAAGAAAAATGACAAATTAATGAAAAATTTTACATTTTTTGTGAAGTGAATGGGACTCAAGGTTCCTATAATCTGCATAACAGGACCATGAGTCCACACTCCCTCTCACCCCTCACACAAAAACATGTGACACAGCCCCAGTGGTACTTACTGTAGAAGCTCTTGGGTTTCACCAGTCCTCTATGACACTACTATCTGGTTAAATGCAAAGATTTTGCCTTTGGTAATTAGTTCCTCTAGGACTGTTCTAAAAAAATAAAAAAGTCTTCAGGCCCACAGACAGTCCACATTTTTGCTCTGTAACGGCTTGGCACGCACCCAAACCAGCTTTACTTTGATGGTATGTTTCTTAGGGGAAAAAGCAGACATCTGAAGTAGTGTGAAGGTTTGAGCAACACATTCTGTAGTATTTTATATATAGATACATCGATATGGCCAGAGATACTAAATTGCAGTCATGAAATCATAATGTGTGAGTGGGACATAGGAGTTTTATCTTTAATAGATTTGTTGAATAGAATTCAGTGCTGGCAGTGTGCTGAAAGACAAAATAACCAATCATGCATGCGATCAGCATATTGCTTACTTCAATGTAGTTGGATTAATAAATGTGCAAAAAAATTATTAAATGAACTAAACATACGTGCAGTGTTGGGCAGTAACGCCGTTACTTTTGACAGTAACTAATACTCTAACGCGTTACTTTTAACTCCGTTACCGTTACTATATGATGCGTTACCCGTTACTTTTTTAAATTAATTAATTTAGGCTGAAGTGTAGCCTACAGCCTAACCTGTTTACAGCAGCGACGCATTGTAGGATTGGTGGATGCCAACCTGTAAACACGAAGAAGACGCGCTGTGGGCGTGTTTCTGTTTATTCAAGTATGTCAGCAGTAATTCCGAAACACATGGGCTATAGCCCACCCACACTGACAATTTATTGGTTGTCTTACTGAAACAGACCCCTCCCTCTCTACCGTGCTCTACAAGGTTTGGAGCACATACTTGAATACTTGTCTCTGTCGCGCATGCGCGCTCTTGCTCGCTCGATTTAGATTCCGGGAGATTGTAACTAATTTGCGGGCATCAGGGAGCCGCTATCAATATGCGGGAGACTCCCGGAACATCCGGGATACTTGGGATGTCTGGTTTTGTGTTTGTATAGACCATAACGCATAAAAGGGCATTAATGGGAACATTAAAGAACGTTCTTTAAAAAGTAACTAAAAAGTTACTTTTAACAGTAACACGTTACTTGTTGGTGTAAGTAATCAATAACGTAATTGAGTTTCTTTTTGAATGAAGTAATTAGTAACTGTAACTAGTTACTATATTTTTAGTAACTAGCACAACACTGCATATGTGTATACTTTACAAGGACCATACGATTAATTAATAACTTATTAATGTATTAAATATTGCTCATACATGGCACTCTTTAGCCTTTTACTGTATTTTCAATGTACACTCAAGTACTCAAACTCAAGTTCATGGTCATAATTAAGTGTAAATTGGATACATCTTTGTGTGTAGTAAACTCAACACAAGCCTGAATGTGTAAATCTCATACAATTGAATTCAGTAATAACATATAGTCTGAATACCGATGTGCACAAATTAACTACAAACTCCTCACTACACACAAGTTGCTTGGCTGGGAAAACAGCCCTCAGCACTTACATCATATTATTATAGGTCTAGATTGTTTTCATTTTATTTTCTTCTCTTGACATTTCACTTACATTCTCATATTATGCCCATTCTGATAGCATGAAAAACACTTATTTTATTATTAGTATTCAACATACTCTGTTTACTGTATCCATCTGAGGTCTATATCCACATAATGGAACTATAAGGGCAGCTTAAACTGTTGAATTAAAAGGTTATGTGATGGAGTGTTTACTCAAAAACGGAAACAGTGATTCTGGTCATCAATTTTCAGTGAGGTACAAATTCTTTCCAAGTATATAACGTTCACTAAGGAAGTCACAAAGGTGATTTAACTAAAACTAAATAATACAAAACAAACATCTTTTGGGAAAATGTAGAGTACTACAACAACTTCCATTGTAAGTGTGAATGAAGATAATGGATTTTTGGTATTTTCCCAAAATAGTCAGTTTTTGTCTGTGGTAATTGCACCATAGATGCAGTAGATAGTAATTAAAAAAGCAATTAGGTTAGTGATTTTTTTAATAGTTATACTGCATGGAGAGCAAAATGTAGTAGTATGGATAAGATATTGAGCAATATGTTGGGGATCCTAGGCAAATTTGTGCCTATGGGTGTTGTAGCGATTTTGGCTCGCGAAGCAAGGTAAATATTTATAAGTAATTGTAATGTGTTATAGTGACTTCTAAATATTTTAACCTAAGTTGAAATTAACGCTAATGGAATTAAAGTTACACTTATTTGGTCTGTTCGTCCGGCGAACAGGCCGTGTAACCTTTATTAATTCTATGAAGGCGGTATCTTCCTGGCCAAGAAAGATTTGCTTCCCTTTTACTTTATACCGTAATTTAAATTAAATTAACTTAATAGAGCATGTAGTTCAGACCAGATGTTGCAGGTCCCACATGGAAAGAACCTATATAAACATATATGTTTCAATATAGGTTTTGATATAGGTTTTTGATATATGTGACATATATAAAATTGGCTGTTTCCCTATATTATATGTACATATATGCGCGCATATATGTACATATATATGCCCACATATATGCATGCATACATATACCTATATAGGTACATATATGCACGTATATTATGCACCTATATGTTTACCTATATAATAGTAAAATTTAAATCCATAGCTGCTAAGCAACATAAATAAAAGTCCAAAATGTAGAAATGTACATTATTTATTTACTTCAGATCAATCAAATAGTACAAAACAAAAAATATAGTACAAGAACAAAAATAAGAAAAAAAAACCTGCTAGGCGCCATAAATAAAAGTCCAAAATATAGAAATGTACTGTACATTATGTATTTACAAGAACAATGAAATAGTACAAGAACAAAAATGAGACAAAAAACTGAACAGAAAAAAAAATTTATCTTTTTGCTCTTCTCAGCTCCGTGAGCTTCGAATTAATAGATGTGCCTATCTGCCCTCGGCTGGCTGCCGGCCACTTCTTCAACGTAGCATCTAGAGAAGACAAAATAATAAGACATTATTATTATTATTATTATTATTATTATTATTATTATTATTATTATTATTATTATTATTATTATTATACTATAGGTTTCATCAGGACTTGTATCTTATAAAAAACACTATACAAATAAGATTCCCTTATCCCCCATAAAAATCTTACTCATCATGAATGTATTGTAATGTAACAACACACACAGGATGCAGACTGGTAGTGTACCTTATTCTTTGAAAGTCTGTCATGACCCTCCTCCTGGTGCTTGTATTTGGAAGCCCCTCCCTTTTTATTGTCAACCTTGAGAGAGAGAAACAAACTGATTAGCCCAACTCTTATTAACTTATTTTACCCCACCTTGCATATACATCTTGTCAACAAAGCACATAAAATCATCATAGATGACTCAATTACAAATCTACACACATGCCTACACATTAAGAAACAAGAGAGAGAGAGATAACCAAGTCAGTTACACTTTTCTTTGAAGCCTTCTCAGTCGGCCCCTGCTGCTCACTGTACTTTGTTTGGATACCTTACGTTTGTGAGCGATACTCAGAGACAAATCACTCGTGGTGCAAAAATATGACATTTAATGAATGAGACAAACACAACATAAAACTACACAACTACACAACTACACAAACAAAAGAAATAGGGAAAACGAAGATGAAAATAAAATAAACAAAAGAAATTAAAATTGGGGAAAGGGAGGAAGAGACTGGAAAGAAGAAATTAGAGAAAGGAAGGAAAGGAATGGCAAGCTTAAACTCAAAATTAAATCACACCCTAACTGGGAAATCGTCACAGAAACTTAAATTCGACTTATGATTCAATGAAAGAATCCTACTTAAAATTACACATCGAAATTGGTTGGTAAAGGAAACGGTTACTTGCATTGGCTTACTGCACAAAAGTCCGGATGCAACAGAGAAATCTCTGAAAAGTCAGTTAGGGTGGGGTCAGACGTTCTTCCCAGTTCTCCTGAAGATCAGAGCAGTTGTCGTTCTTGGAAGTGAAGCTTGCTGGAACTTCTTTGAAGGAAGATGGAGTCGTCTTCAAGCTGTTCCGAAAGTCTGACCACGGATTAGTGGTGTTTGTGACAATTTAAAGGTCGCGAACTCCACCCATCTTTGGGGAGATGACCAATACTTCGGTCAGGATTTTGGAGGGAAAAACTCCCTTTGTTTCAGGTGTCTGTGGGCATGGTTTAGCTATCAAACTTTTAGATGACTTTAAAGTTTGATCCAGGGTGTATTAAGACGGTATAGCTCCTTTCGTGCTCAAATAAAATACACCATTGTTTGAAAAACGAGTAACCGATAATTTTGTGGTCATTTGGATACTAAACATGAAGGGTAATGACGGTATAAAGGCAGCGGTACATTACATACAAAGATCAGTAATCGAAGGGTAACTGATGTTAATATGATATTGTGTTCTTATAAAGGCAAAGAAACAAAAATGAAACATAGAACAAGATGCACTTTCATTAGGGAAGTAAAAAGAAAATGATAGCTTCATATACATTCTGACATCAGACCTTAAAGGGGCATACAGCATTAGAACAGGTATACATTAACATGCCATGATCAGTAATTAGAGTATAACTGATTTTAAAATACAATGTTGTTTTCTGACACATGAATAAAATACACCATTGTCAGGAAATTAAGAAGCAAATAATTTTAAGTCAGGCAAGCCTTAAAAGAAGAACACATTACAAAAAGGGTTATAAGAATGAGAGCCTTAGAGTACTTTATCTTTGGGTTTTATTAGTAAAAGGAATGTCTCATTGTGTGTGTGTGTGTGTGTGTGTGTGTGTGTGTGTGTGTGTGTGTGTGTGTGTGTGTGTGTGTGTGTGTGTGTGTGTGTGTGTGTGTGTGTGTGTGTGTGTGTGTGTGTGTGTTGAGGGCCCCTATGAGTTCAATCAAAGAAACCGCATGGGGTTATCTGGTCTTTGTGTAGGCTCCAGTCATTCTGGAGCCAGGTGTGTGTGTAAAACTGGGTTGCTCATCGGTTAATTGAGGAGTAGATGTGAAGTAGAATGACCTGTACCAGACCAGATTCTAGAGTAGAATGACCTGTACCAGACGCTACAGTGTTATAAAGAAGGAAATAAGACATGCATATTGAGGTACAATTGGTATGCCTTTTGCGTTTAGCAGCGTGTAATTAATAGTTTATTTCACCAGACTTCCATAATGTCTTGTTCTTCAGGCTTGGTAGCTTTGCATGGAAAATTAGGGAATATTACAATCTTAATAATTAAACATAATACAAATAAAGAAGAAAACTATTAGCGGCTGCCAGAAATATCAAAATCCATAAGTAATGGAAATAAGAGATAAATGATCCATTGATAGAGTGGATCAAGATGAATTTAATTTGATGAATTCATCCCTAGTGTAAAACTTCATTATGACCCGAATCTGAAGTAGTTCATTGGATGAGACACAAACAAACAAAAGTGGGTGTTTATCCAGCCGCTGGCAAAGACAGTGTAAGAAAATGTCTGAAAAATGAACATGGCCGTGTCTTCACCATTGTAACATAACCTCTACCCCCACTTCTGAGTAAAGTAATGAAGATGCAGTGGAGTAGAAAGCTAAAGTAGGTTAGAGGTAAAGGGGGATCTTCTCATTGACAGGTAATTCAATGTTCTTAGCTCGCTTGTTCTAGCTTTTGGATTTGCGCAGAAGTAAATCTAATCAGAAAAGGAAAAAAAAACTGCTAGTAAGGCTTCAAACTGAATGGAAATGGCATAACTGCAGCATTTCATCACATTCAGATGGAAAGTGAGATTGCCCACATTTAAGCTCCAATATAAATAGTTCTAACTGGATAATTAATGCACATGTTAAATAATCCTGCCTGACATTTTCATAGAAAGGAGAACAGAAAGAACAAAAATGAACAGGCCCCGAAGATAATTCTAGATTAATGTAGCTCCTGCTGAGCTAATTCAGATGGAAAGCAGAATGTATGTTGGCTGTTGTGCCATACATCAGAAACCCACATTGCACACTCAGCAGGGTCCAGGGTAAGTACACACACTCACATAACAACATGCCTCCACTTCATACAAGCGATGGAACAAATCATCCATATTTTTTCCTACAGATATTGAAGCTGAATCTATTTATGATCTCATTTGAATATACATACAACCATCTCTGGGCTTTCTCACGTCAGACTACACAGATGTATGACTGCTGTGCCACTGCTATTGTTTACTGCATTTGTACTATGTTTAGATATTGTGTTAATTAAAATCAGCCTAGTGTTATCAGGGATTTTTCCTTATTAAACATATGCAAGTGGGATATACATGACGTTATGCTCAAAAAATTAAGGCAACACTTAAATCATACAATGGATCTTGATGAGCAAAAGTATTATATATATACTGTATATACACACACAAAATGATGTGTCAATAGTCAAAGGAAACCAAAATAATTAACCACCATTTTGGTGGTTGTCTTGCTGTTGCCTCTTCATTGAACCTGCTCTCACTTCCATTATCACTAAATCAGGTGATTCACAATCACTTATGCTTCCTGACTGGACACATGGATATCCCTTAAGTTTAACTGACTTGGTGTTGTAATATGATGTTTAACTGTTCAAATAATTTTCTGAACAGTGTATATTAGCATCTGAGTTTAAATTATTCCTTCTCCTTCTAACTTATGCTGCTCATTTCTAGCTCCTTCTGCTGCCTTCATTTTAAATTGAAATTTCTGGGAAGAAACTGGCATTATTCTTTTGAAAACATCATTCCATTTCCCTTGAACCGAGAATACTGCATATGCTGTGAGTTGCTTTTTAAGAAAAAGGGGCTGAATTGATCAGGATTGTTCCAGGTGGGGATGGGTTTATGTAAACCGACGCCTAAAACGAACACACCGGGAAAATGACATTCTTACTTTCCTTGAGTTTTTCTTTTATCTGATTCTACTGACTTTTTATTTCAAAACAGAAATAAAGAAAAAAAGAATTCAGTTCACTGTATTTTCAAGCACAAACATTTCTCAGAAATGGTGATTGGTGATTTTTCAGCATCAGACAACTTTTTTAACATGAATTAATTTAAATTGTTTTAACTGGTTATTAGCATTTAACTAGTTTGTATTATTATAATAGTAACATTTGAGAAATGAACAATAAAGCTGTTGTTATTTAGCTGTAGTAAGCTATCATTATGTACTTTTACTTTCCTTCTTTGTTTGTTCTTCTGTGCTACAGTTTCATTGAAGCTGTACATTAACCTTTGCCAGAGTATTTAATTCTATGAGTAACTCTGACGATGCGTTATAAATACATAATTGTGTTTTGATTTCCCTTTCTGCTATGGTGCACTGATATAGAAAAGCTTGGGACTGTGTGTAATGATGTAAGTCTCCTCGTACTCCACAGCTCCAGATGGCCCTTCACAACCCAGTCCAGTGTGCTCTGTTGGGTTTCTCTGTAGCCAGCACCTCTCTGCCTCAGGGCTATCTTTGGGTGAGCATGTCTCCATTACACTGTCAACACTAACAAACATCATTTTTCATCAGAATGCTGTTCACATTACTTGAGTATAATCAGTACCATTTTAATGCTTTGACGCGTTAGGTCCATGAGCCAGTTTAAACTTCAGCTAATTTAATGTCAACTCTTGTTTGACAAATGTCTGCTATTAAGACATTTATTCACATAATAACGCACAAACCTTTTTTTTTTTTCAACAATGGTATGATCTTGATTTGTGGATATCATCTTCTGTCTTCTATGGAAATAGGTTGTGGGTTTACGTCGATGCCACTGTTGTACTTAGTGTCT
Organism: Tachysurus fulvidraco; assembly: GCF_022655615.1. Taxonomy (NCBI): domain Eukaryota; kingdom Metazoa; phylum Chordata; class Actinopteri; order Siluriformes; family Bagridae; genus Tachysurus; species Tachysurus fulvidraco. The sequence goes on from NC_062540.1 coordinate 13,024,667, forward strand.
GCAATTTATTTATTATTCTTTCTTTCCTGAAAAACCTTAAAATATTTTTTTACAGGGAGGGTTAAGGCTAACACATTCTTCCTCTGAGACATTTTAACTGCTATCTATCTTGAGCCTTACATCTAGAGATCTCATATGCATCATCGGAGAGCACGGCCAGTTCTGCTCCAATGGCTGTAGCATCAGCAGAATTCAAACTTTTGATCTCAGACCAAAAAGGGCGAAAGCATTTCTGTTACACCACTCGGGAGCTCCTTAATACATATTTTTTAACTCTTATCTGGGACCAAAAAATAATACTTCTGAGTGTAATTCCCTGAATTTTTTGGCACCAGCTCTGGTTTTCCTCAAGTTGAGTCTGGCTTGTTATTCTATATTACTGGTCTACATTATAATTCCCGCTATAGAGTGTTGAATAATAGAGATTATTAACACCCAGATACACACACATTCTGTTTATCACCACAATGTACAGAATGATTAATTAATGTGAAGCAGTAGATAAAACTATTCTCACTGCTACCTCTGTCTCTGTTCCTGTCTCATTCTGTAATCTCTTACACATACACACAAACTTTTCCCTCGGGTCTGCACAGGTGGCCAGTAGTGGAGATGAATCTTATGGACAGGTGGAGATCTTCTCCCTGAACAGACCCACTCCACGCTCAGTGAAGAGTTTCCTTCTGGCCTCCCCTGCTCTGAGCATTGAATATGTCACGGAGGCCAGCGATGAAGAAAATGAAGGACAAGTATCCGAAGGAGCTGCCAGAATTGGGAACACCATCTGCGTGGGGTTACAAGATGGCAAGTGAGTCCAACTCTGAGATTAAATGATGTGTGTCCTAATAAAATGTGCATGAAATTTCAAGTAGCTTTCTAGAAGAGCGAATAAATTTCAAGATTGTGTGTGTTTAATTACAGTATCCTAGTTTACGGGAATGTGGATACCGCTGCCCAGTGCCTCTTGACCTTTCAAAACCCTGAAGGTTGTCCTGTTCTGTGCCTAACACACACACACAACTTCCTCTTCGCTGGACTTACTAATGGCAAAGTTGCAGTTTATAGCAGAAAGATTACAGGTAATTACTTCCAAGATATATCTAGTATATTTACATAAAATTTCATACGGAACAAAAACAAGATAGGGGGATAGCCAATATAAATGGAATACAGCATAACATGTGCTGTGCAAATCTCTTTAATTATCCTCGTGTTTGGACATGTTTCCTACACTGATTATTCAAACTAGCACCATATGGCTTGAATGATTTATTTGCCTTGAATGAAATTTCTCTGCATGCTCTGTACAACCCCTTGATTTTCAGTTCATCATTTTGTAAGATTGCTTGGCACACTTCTCATGCACTTGTTAAAATTACAGAAGTGCGTAAAGTTTTGCACAAAAATGAGACAAAAAGAAAGGTGTATTATATAAACAAGTTGTGAAATATTCAATATGTGTAATATTGATTATATAACCTTATATTTTACACATATTGCTTCATTTTTATAAGGCACAAAATGGCCAAATTGTGTATGTTAATATATTAATTTAATAGATTTTTTTTAAAACATTGGACAAAGTTTAGGAAATAGAAATAGGTTTTAAATCTATAAATGTCCCTCTAATGAGCAGTCCAGAGGTGATGGTGGCAAAGTATAACTCCCTGAGACTACATGAGTAAGAAACCGTGAGATTTATCTCCATTTTTTACTATATAACTATTAATATTTCAGCACTATCTCTTTTATAATGCCACTGCTGTGAGTCAGCTGTAAGTATTGTGGTATTATGAGTTTCATAATGTTTTTATACATCAGTTCTATGAACACGAAATTGCTATCGAGGATATTTCGGACACAAATTGCCCAAATGTTTTGTTCATTTATGCACTGTTAGCAGAAATAGAGCCATTAAAAACTACACTCACCCTACAGCACATCTAGTTATATAGCTCAAAGAGCTTCCGGCTTCCCTTCTTTAGTTTCATCTTCATCTGGCGAGTTTTCATATATTAATTAAAAGTTATAGTTCTAAAAATTATCGTTTGCCATTGCTGCTGAATACGTCACTAAATGTACTGTACTAACAGGTGCGAGCTTAGAGGTGGAATTTGATGTAGCAAACACTGAAGAGAGGAGTAATATACCAAGTGAAATGTCCCAGTGCTCTTGAAATACCGCTCGACTAATTAAATTAGTAGACCGGGACAAACTGTCCTGTCTATATCCATCTTTTATACCTGCGGACAGTCTTTTCTCTATATGCTGAGTTGGAATGATCCACCTTAGTAAAGACATTTTTATAATGAAAAATTATATTCCTGTTATAACTGTGAAAAAGTGTTGTCTTATAAATTGTTGTCAATTAAAGTCTAAAGAGTGTATATAAAACCTTGTGCATGAACAATTTCACAAACAATTGTTTGCAACAATTTTGTAACCCACCTGGGTTTTCGTTTATTTCCACTTGAAATCGCACTGCCTCTAGAAAGGCTAGAATTTTTGCTAAATTTTTCTTGTGTTGTTACAAGAAATGGCCACATATAGTCTCACTAATGCGACTACCTTTTTGTTATACATAAATAAATCTGTTTTTTGTGATTCATTTATTCAAAAATTATATAAAATGATATCTTCCATGTCTCACAGAAGCTCTGTGGGATCCAGATTCCAGCCAACTGCTTGTGATTGGATATGCGCCTGTGCTTAAACTCCTCAATATAGATGAGTGCGTGTGGGCTAGCTGTGCAAACCAAGTGGCTGTGATCGACGGCTGTAATCTCACCACACAGGTAAACATTGTCAACACTTAAACGAGCTGCGTGAAAAGAAAAAAAAATAGTTTAATCACTTTTAAACACAAATATACTGGCAGACAGTGAAACCTGCTAAATGTGACATTTGTCTTGATGCCATCTTCGTTGAAATGAAAACAATGTTCAAAGACTTGCACCTTCTCCGCACTCTCATCATCTAGGCAGTTCCTAGAGACCTTTTTTGACAGGTGTAAACAACAAGGCAAGATATCTGCCTCTGTAGATCAAAGTCTGTAAGTTCTTCTGTAGTGGAGCAGAGTTGAATCGCCTCTGAAAATGAAGATTATATATATATATATATATATATATATATATATATATATATATATATATATATATATATATATATATATATATATATATTATATATTTTAAGACACATCCTGCTTTCCCTCTATGAGCTACATTATAATAGAGCATCCTAGGAAGAAGATAAAAGGTATCCTCTTGTAGAAGTCCAACAGCATTTTTGCATGCATGCCAGCCTTTGATCACTTCTGACAGCTGAGCCATCCTCTGAAATTTGCCGCAAGCAGCTCTCGTCTCCCTCCCTCATCCTGACGCTTAACCGCAGGAATATATTTGGCTCCAGCAGTTGGAAATTGAACTCAGCTGAAGATTAGAACCTCTCGGGGTACACACTATCGCTCAGAGGGTTCAGTACTAAAGCAGACACTAAAGCTGTTCAAGATGTTTTATTCTGTGTCTTTTAGAACAACACAAAGTATGAAAGGTTAATATCTCATAATTATACATTTATATCTATGTCTTTTCATTTTTTTTCCTTTTTTGCTGCCATGAGATGTAAAGCATTCAGATGATTCATTTTTGCTTTGACATTGCTATTGATTTTTGATGCTGTACAGTTTTCTTAGTCATTTTGGAAACATCCCTATCAGTCATTTTTTTGCACACAATCTAAAAAAGACAAATACAGAGTTACATAGTACGGTATTAGAATAATAAAATCATATGTAAACATTTTTTCCTACACTTTATTACGTTTTATTTTTTTTTTCTATAGTAATGTATATATTAAATAGCAAAGTATTTTTTGTATGTTTTTTGTGTATCTAATGCAGCTAGTCCATCTTAAAGTTTTTGCATCCAGACTTTGTCTTTTCCTTTTCTTTCCAGAAATGTTACTCCTCTGTGTTCTTTGTAGTATTTTACTGTTGCTTTCGTTTGCTTCTCTTCTCTCTCGCCTCTTCCAATTGATAATTTGTGTTTGCTATATTTCTTCATGTTCTTTCATGAAACTTTCTGTTTGCTTTCTCACCTTTCCATTAAACCTGTGACTTTTGTTACTGTCAGAGCTTTGATGCTCATCCAGACCCCATGGTGAGCGTGACGCACATGGTACGAGCTGGTGGAGGAGTGTGGATGGCGTTTTCAGAGGGCTCGTCACTTCGGCTCTTCCACACTGAAACTTTAGGGCACCTGCAAGAGATCAACATCTCAACACGCTCCACATATCTGAGCCCAGGCAAGTTCAGGACATTAATGCTATGCTACAGTAGCTCTCTCTCTCTCTCTCTCTCTCTCTCTCTCTCTCTCTCTCTCTCTCTCTCTCTCACTCTCTCTCTCACACACACACACACACACACTCACACTCTTTTGGTTATGGTGGATTTGGAGTCTATCCCAGGAACACTGGGCATAAATCAGGAATGCAGCTTGGTTAAGATGCTGGCAACCATGTGGCTGATCACTTCCATATTTTGGGGGGAGGCTGAATAATTGAATTGTACTAAAAGGAGAATAGAAAAGTTATATATACCTTTCACCTCAGTAGGGCACTTCAACTAGTAGGAAACTAACTAATCCCTTAAATACTACTTGTAGCTAGAAAAAAGGAGAAGGTGGATTCAAATTTTTAAAGACACTAAAAACGAGGGAGCCATGATGTGTTATTTAACCAGTTGTGATGAAAATGATTCTCATAAAGAATATGATTCCCTAAGCATCCTTATGTCTGTAAAAATTGGAAGATTGATTTTGAGAGCTGTTGCCTTTCCCTTTTCCCTTGATTTTTTTTCATCCACCTTAACTGTGTTTCTCTTGTAATGGATGCAAAACTGAATACAAAATTAAGTTAAAAAAACAAAAAACAAAACAGTAATGACACCATATTTGTTTGTTCTCTTAAAAGGTCAGACTGTGTGTGTCACCAGCCTGCTCATCTGCCAGGGGCTCTTGTGGGTGGGCACGGCCCAGGGCATCATCATCACCCTGCCAATGCCAAAGTTGGAGGGCATCCCGAAAATAACAGGTGAGTAGCCATGAATTCAACACAGCGTTAACAAGTCTGAATGCAAACTCATTTCAATCCTCTCTGTCTTCTCCAGGCAAAGCAATGACCTCCCTCAATGCTCACAGTGGCTCTGTGGACATTCTAGTGGCTACGTCAAGTACTTTGTCCCCCGACCTTTTAAAGCGGGACTCTCTGGCTGACGGGAATGATTCAGGTAGTGGAGGTGAAGACTTGATCCACTTGTCTCAGGAGTCACTACAGCAGCAGGTAGATGGCTTGTCTCAGAAGGACGCTAAACCCAAAGGACTGCTGCTCCAGTACCACCTCCGTTCCACCTCCCAGCTCCCTGGAAAGCTTCTGACTGCTCAGCCTGAAGCGGTATCCAATTCCTCCCAGGAGTCCCTGGAGCACACTACAGAGGATGGTTCTATCTATGAGCTAACTGATGACCCCGAGGTTTGGGTCAAGGGACCAGGACCATCCACAAAGGATGGAGCACGAAAAGAAAGGGTCATGTCATTTGCTGTTATATCAGGAGGAAGAGGATTCCGCAGACTCAACACAGCTGGCTTCTCCTCTACTTCCTCTGGAGCCAATGAGACTACCCTTATGGTCTGGCAGCTTCCATTGACAGTCTGAAACAATGACATAAAGACACCGAAGTCTCTTCAGCAAAACAGGAAATTGAAGATAGGCAAACAGACCAAAATTTCGTCCAACCAGTTTTATCAGGACAGTAGTCCACGTCGTCACCTAGCTTCAACATCTAGACCATTATAGCACACATCATAAATATGTAGAATTTTCAGATACATCAAAAAAGAAACATTTCAAAATGTCAAAATGATTACATGTAATTATATGCCCAAGCTGCATGTTGTTCTTCTAGATGGAAACCAGAAGTCATTGTGAATATATTTAAAAGGGTTGTGACTCATCTAATATTTATGCATAATGAAAAAGTGTATTTGCTGAATGTAGTACTGGAACAGATGCATCCAGATGTTGTACATGGAAAGAAGTAAATGTCAACATCTTTGAGTCATTCTAGTTCAATTGTTATTTTTACATTTTCCAAAATGTGAATGTGATAAACTGATTTTTCACTTGGCTTAGGTACTTAATATTTCTGGTACATATTTCACACTGTGTCACTTTGTTTTTATTTGTTTTGTTTTTTTTAAAGAAGAAATAAATGTGTTTATGTTCATTTATAAATATGTATTTTTGTACTTATTCTGTATTTTGTACTTATTTTGTACTTATTCTGATCTGATCTCTAATACAGGTCATTTTTAATTCTCAAGCAGTGCCAAAACCCTTTTGTTTTGTTTTTTTGAACACAGCACCATGGATCTGAGACGCAGTTGTTTTCAGCTTTAGCTCTGAAGCTGTTTACGCCTTACCCATTTTCAGCCTCTTATCTCTACAGGCAGCCCTCTCAATGAACATATCAGCAGATGCAGTGTGAAGCAACTCACACAGTGGCTAATGCGTGCTTGCCGTGACTCAAAGTCAACGTGACAAGGAAACCAAATCCTACTGTATACCTTTGAGATGGTGTGTCAAAGCTGATCTTAGATGTTACAGCACAGCTGTCAGCCAGACATGATGTCTCCTGAAATTACAGCAGCGTAATAAGTAATGGCACTTGGATTTGGAATCAGTCTGGATGGCTACCGGGATAATCCCTGCTTGGTGGTGTTCTGGGTGGAATTTTATATAAAGTCTTGATTTATTCATCAGTAGCACAATGATCATCCTGGGTTTTGAAATTGGGTACAGAGCATATGGTGTACCACCAAATTCTGAACAAAATCATTTTAGCTTCGCAAAAAGTCAGGAGGAAGAAAATCAAGGAAGCAACCATGCTGATCCTAAGGTGCTAAGTCTAAAATTTAGCAGTAAATGAATATTTCATGCTGGTTGGAGTCTTCTACTTGAAGATCTGTCGATGGCCTGTCAGTTCCATGAGCAGAAAAGACAGATTATATATAGTGCAGCATAAGTACTGCTTTTTCCCCTTTGTGTCAGGAAACACATACCTTCAACTCAGCAGGATTCAAGTCAATCTGATTCCAAACACTGCTCTGCTTGTTGCACCAAGTTACACGTTGTTTATATTCATTCTATCAATCTCAAAATCTATATGCTCTTCTTTAATCATAAGTGTTTATCATGGCATGCATACAAACATGAGAAAAATTGCTGCTCCCAGACAGCTATATAAATCCCTTAATAGTAATTAGATATTCCAGCCTTGTGTCCCATTCTATTGATAGGATTAAGATTTATGACTAAAGGGACTCAAAACAAGCTGTTATATTTTATTTGCCATTCAGAATATATTAATTCAGCTGTGCTTGACAGTTAGAATGCACACTGATTGTGAACTACAAGAAGCCGTTCGCTTAGATTGACTCTTTGAAATGAATCAGGGGAATCGATTCTCAAGCAAAAATGAATCAATGTTGTTGTTTTTTTTAGCGGCGCACAAAGCACACCCTGATAACAGAAACTTTCTAGGGCTCATTCGTTTACATAATTAGATTATATCTAAAATTGCAGACATAACTGTGTTTATTATGTTTAGTTTACTTTTTAGGAACTTCCTAAATTTGGATTATCTGCATATCTAAATTGTTGCTTGAAGCAAAATGAGTCACTGATGAGGGACTGAATGATTCAGTTACAGATCCAGGATATATTCAAAGTACAATCATTTTTGTACTGTTGTATGCTAATGTAATATTTGCTAGTTCTACCTATATATAGCCACAAATGCTTGATACATTGAACACAGACTAAAATACAACCTAATTTCTTATGTGAATATAACATAAGTTATGTAAAACTTATAATGAAAATCAATCTACTACCCTAAGGTCACCAAATGTTGACTATCTGAACAATTTTTGTGCACAATATAAACATTAAAACCATCAACGTTTATCTAGGATTAGTTATAGCCCTGCTTGAAAAAATCCAACTTAGTCTGACCAGCTACAAAAACAAAAAGTAAACTGGTTAAACTGGCAGACCGGTTGTTGTTAGCTAGTACGTCCTGCTAGATAGGAACAAGTACTGAATTACCAACACAATTCACAAGTTGTTTTTAACAGAAATTGGCATTAAATAATCTCAGATATTTACTGCTCAATCTAACATATTGATAAGAAATCTTGAAAATATAGTATCACTACAATTGGTAGCTTAGCAGAGCTGCTAAAGTATGTGGACACCAGACCATCACACCCATATGTACTTGTTAAACATCCCATTTAAAAATATGAGCCTTAATATGAGGACTTGTGCTCAACCACAAGAACATTAGTAAAGTTACAAAATTATGTCAGGCAAAAAGCAATGATTTGAAGAAGATGTTCAAGTTCATCACAAAGATTGTCAGTGGGATCGAAGGCAGGACTACTGACGTTCTACCAGATTAGATTTGGTAAACTATTTCATTTTGGAGCTTGCAATTTGCACGTATGTGGACACCAGACCATCACACCCATATGTATTTGTAGAACATCCCATTTAAAAATATGAGCATTAATATGAAGTTGCTCTCCTTTTCTCTACTGCAACATGGATGTTAGGACTTGTGCTCATTCAACCACAAGAACATTAGTAAAGTTACAGAATTAGTTAAGAAGCCCTGATTTGCAGAGGATTGTCAGTGGGATCGAGGTCAGAACTACTGAAGTTCTACCAGATTAGACTTGGTAAACCATGTCATTTTGAAGCTTGTGATGTGCACAAAGGTACTGCCACGTTGGAACAGATTTGGAAGACCATAGTTCCAGGGAAGAGAAAGTTACAGAGTCACAGACATTCTGTTGTGTTCTTCCAACTTTGTGTCAAAAGCTTGGCAAAGAACCGTATAAGGGTGTGATGAGCAGGTGTCCACATTTAGCCATTTAGTGTACAATTTTCAGCAGTGAGGTCAACTGTTAAATCATTTACACCATTTACATTATTATATCAAGTCACACATAATGTAATACTAAAAATCATAAGAAATTACACAAAGCACCGGAAGATAAAGAAACCTGCAGTGCTTTTCATGTTTTTTCCCCCCAGTATATATGTCCCTAGTATATGTCTGTATATATGGCTGTGACTCGATTCAATGAAACGGGTCGTTCAAATGAATCGATTCTGGCAAGTGACTCGTAATACCCATCAGTTGAATTGTGTTTCTGCGCTAATCCCCGCCCGATGCAGCCACAAGCAGCACTTCTTCGCACCCGATCCCCTGACTGGAATACAGAGGAAGAGGAACATTTAACCTGAACCAAATGAAAATGGATCATTTTGACGATTTTGCCATGCTAATTAGCGCTACTTTAACACCAGAGGCACATGTGAGAGCATCTGAGGTTTGAATGTAAAATGGGAACCCGACATTTGATGTTGAATTCGTTCACACTAGAAACATGAAGATTCTGCTCACTTTATTTCTGCTTCTGTCCTCCGACTTGGTGAATTTAGTGATGGGTAAGTTTCAGTAGTCTGCTCTGTTTATGCTTTATGCTTTTTTAGGACATTATTATATGGAATAAAAAAGGGAACTTAAGCTGGAGCTTTTCTGAACTTATAAACATCTGACACTTTTAATTCAGAAGTCCTGCTGTATAGGATATTATATTATTATATATATATATATATATAATATATATTACATCTATAAATTTATATTCCAAACATATGTGTGTGTGTGTGTGTGTGTGTGTGTGTGTGTGTGTGTGTGTGTGTGTGTGTGTGTGTGTGTGTATGTGTGTGTGTGTGTGTGTGTATTTGGTATGTATATGGTTACATACACATATGTTTGGAATATACATTTATAGATGTAATATATATTTCTAAATTTGTAGATTTAATATATATTATATATATATATAATAGTATAATATATATATATATATATATATATATATATATATATATATATATATATATATATATATATGTGTGTGTGTGTTTGTGTGTGTGTGTGTGTGTTTGTGTGTGTGTGTGTGTGTGTGTGTGTGTGTGTGTGTGTGTGTGTGTGTGTGTGTGTGTGTGTGTTCCAACATTAAACTATAAACTATTGGTTAGATTTTGTAATAACCACTGAATGTTTATTTTACAGAGATCACATTAAAATTCAATAAATGAACTCAAATAGTTCATATATGTTAATATTGTTAATATTAATATTAATAATAAATGACTTATCTTTGTAAAAGGGATTTTAGTCTCTTTTGCATTCCTTCCATCACCTTCTTACAGTCCCAGCTGTTATCGAGGGATTTTCTGAACGTCTGTTGAATGCATTAAACCTTTTCTACTGAGATGAACTATATTTTGTAGATTATAGTTGTCTGTTGAGAGCTGTAATGGAGCATATCAGGCTTGTGAATCCAACATGAGACTTAAACAGAATAAATCTGTCTAATCTAATTCTATAGTCAAAAATGATAGATTATTCACTAATGTGATGAATGGTTATGTAATTTAATGAATGGATTTTGTACACATTACATTTTTAAAGATGATTAATGCTCCTAAATAGCACAATTTGTTTATCTGGCCCATATTGTCCAGGTGTGTGTGTGTGTGTGTGTGTGTGTGTGTGTGTGTGTGTGTGTGTGTGTGTGTGTGTGTGTGTGTGTGTGTGTGTGTGAGTGAGTGATACTGCTCGATAGACAGGTGTGATTGTGCAGTAAATACAGTAGCTTGTGACAGCTTCCTTACTAAAAAGCCTTACTGTAGCAGAAATTCAGTGCTTTTCAGCTATGAACTGAACGGACATGTCCTTCAGCTGAATACACTGACCATACACTTCAGACCAAATGTTTAGAAATAACACTAATTTCAGTACAAAAAGGAAAAATTGGAATATATTTTCATGAGGTAACTGACTGCAATATATATATGGGGCAACACATAGCATGGGGTAATAAATGCAGCACTTACAGTATGTCCAGCTGAGAAAAAGTAATAGCAAAGATCTATATTTCCTGTGTAAAAACAATATAATATTGCTAGATAGCTAGACACTCGCTGTTGTTATGGTAACATAAGTGGCCAGTGTTATTGCAATCAAATACTCCTGAAGCATGATTTACTTAAATCACCTGAACACAATACATTATAGTCACATCCTTAACACTGCAAACCAGACGGACGTGTGGTTTATTTATGAGGTGAATGTACCACATGGTTGCGCTTGGTAGTTATATACTTACTGATTACAGCCCGCTATGGTGGATATCTGTGGAAAGTGTCCACCATAGAACCAGCTCTGAGATTTGATCTAAGAGTTGGATTGAATATTCTCAGGACAGCAGCGACACTGACATAGTAGTGGCCTAGTAATCTGTGTGATGCTGGTATGAGTGTATCAGGTAGACCATGTAATTGGACTGCCTGAGTGACACTAGTGTGTTAAGAATAGTCTACCTGCCAATATTTTCCACCCAAAGTATGTATGTGGTCAGAAACTGACATTGATTAAAAACAGTGCACCTGGAAAAAATTAGTCTCTATATTATCTGCACACCTACAAAGTGGAAGAACAGCCTGTGTTTGTCTACTAAAGTGAGCAGTAATAGCAACCTTGACAATGCTCCTATGCTTGAGACACTCACACCAGCACCACATGGTACCATGTAAGTGTCACAGCTCTCCTGAGAGTGGTCCAACACCTATACACTTGTGTATGGATTCCACACAGATGCTTTAACACTTATGCCAGGCCTGTCTGAATGTTTTACAGAAATTTTTAGATTCCTGTAAAGGTGCTTAGCAACGATGTTCGTTAAAGGCGTTATTCAAAAAAAAAATTGATTGGAATAAATTCCTTTGATTCATCTGAAATATGCAATGCAGCCTCCAGGATTAGAAAACCGTGCACTAACGCAAGGGATGAGATACAGCTAATGCAACCTGTGCATATGTGTTTAAAATACATCTTTTTTCATTTTTCCTGAGAAAGCTGCATGTATAAGTCATTGTCTGAGTTAGCTGCTTTTGTTATTTTATTTATTTGGTTTAGTGCCTGTAGGATTACATGACCTTCTGGCCTCTGTCTCTTAGCTGCATTTAGGGCAGCAGGCAGAACCACTTGGTTGATGGGAGAAGAGCTTATGGATTACAGAGTGGGGAAAAATATACGAGAAAAAATAATCTGTCCACAAACGTCATAGTGGATGAGCCAATACATAGAAAGTGGTGGATTTTGTAGGCCACTGTATTTGTGACAGACAGCATTGTACAGCATCCTACACTGGAGACTTTTTGAATGGTTTATGCAGTTTTATTTGTGTCAACTGACTCGCTAATATTTCTATATATGGAATGAGATCCATTTTTTAACAGAGTGAAGTTCTCCTGCATTGCGTTTTAATGGGGTCCATTTCTGCTAATCATATAAAAGTGCAAATGGGTTGTCAGCAGTTGCTGGATGCCTCAGGTGAATCTAAAAATATGATAGAATTGTAGCAAACTCTGTAGTCGCTCAGCAAGCTCAGCTTTGTCTCGACCCACACATTAATATTAACACACTTGTTCTAATATATTGTTCTTTTAGCTCGTTCACACTTATGTACAAATAACCCAAGCCTAGTAATAGATAGGTTTTTGTCTTTTTAGTCTTATTATTTAAGCAATAGTTGCCTCTATTTATTATTTATGGTCGACAGTCTCAGTGAGTTTTCCACCATAAGACATATTTCAGCACAGAGGATCTGGTGCCTGCCTGTTAAATCACTGGTAAATAGAAAATAATAAAACTTCATTTAATTGTAGAAAATTGCTTCAGCATAGTAGTAATGGCCCTTTGTGCTTTTTTAATTATTTTCTATAAGAGCCTGTCATGTTTTATTTCTTTTTAATTTGTGACCTTGTGGCAGGTTTCAGAAGATCTCAACAGATTAGGTTTGACATACAGTATATGTAGTTTTAAAGCTCATTGAAACCCTTTTTAACATGGAACGAATTCAAGGACAGTAACTTTCTCACCGCTGCTTCAGTGAATAATGTGTTGTGCATACAGTAGTTTGGACCTAATAGCTACTCCTGTAATGATAAAGTCTTTCATTCGAAATATGTTCATACTGTACTGAGGATCCTGTGCATTTTTAGGCTTTACGCTTCTACAGATGTATATTGTTAATTACATATAATCCAACATATAATCTGGTATCAACTAAGGATGGGAATCTGGTTCCTCTCCATATTTTCAGCGCTAGCTTGCTTATAAGGAATCTAAATAGATGGATTTCTGTAACAATGCTTTGTGATCATTTGTATAGTTAAAACTGTTATACAAATACATTTGTAAAAAACATTCGTTCATAATGTCATTCAGTGATTATTTTTGACTTGGTTTGTACTGGTAGATAATATTAGTTTAAGAGCTACAGTAAGCTGTGCCCTCTGGATTCATACCACATAAAGTATTCATGACATCATTTAGTGGTGGGACCTCTTTCCTTGGCCTGCTCTTGGCCCCGCTATTTCAAAATTAGTTTTCACTGTTATTTTTATGTTTCAGAAATATATTATTTTTAATTTGTGGAGTTGAGAAAGTCCAACATGGTGAATAAATATTTAATGGACTTTAATTAGAGCAGATGTTGGGAAATGAGGGGGGGGTTGGGGGGCTACAGTTTCAGTGTGTGATCTCCGTTCTGTCCTGCAGGATATTTGACAGTCAGTATCGAGCCTCTCCCGCCTGTGGTCATGGGAGATACAGTGACTTTGAAGTGCAATTTCAGGACTGACGGCAACCTGAGAGAAATCGTGTGGTTTCGGGTGAGTGAACTCAGAGCTTTCAGGCACCATCATTTGTATTAGTTACTTAAAGAGGCAGTCATTCATTTTCTTGCATATGTTGTGTTGCCCCACTTCTGATACAGCGTTAGATGAAAGTGCCTAAAATATGAAAATTCTATTCAGGATTAAAAGATCATGGTTCAGTGGTTCTGGGACAAGCCTTTTTCATTTTCGGATGGTTTTTCAGGCATGCTGGGCTACAGCCTTGACAGATGAGTTTCTGTGTATGTGCATTTAATTTCAGGGCTGTAGCTGTTTGCCAGAATGTGTTTTCCCTTTCATGATGTGATGACATTTTTTATTAAAACGCTGCTGCTTCATTTGCAGAACACACAACCGAATTAGTTTTTGTTTTATTAATACCTGCTAAAGCATAAATCATAACTCTTTACCCAGTTTAGCCTGATGTAATTAAAGTGTCGCTTTATTTCATTGTACAGATTAATTATCTACATTAAATCTCTTACACACAGTTATACTGGCCTTCTCTTCCTGAGTAAAAGTTGAATATTTTCTAGGTTACAGAAGGGGGTAGCTCGAAGCAGAAAATCTTTACTTATGATGCCATGTACAACACCAATTTCTCCCACATGGAGGACTTTCGCAAAAGAGAAGATCTTGTTTACCAGTCAACTGTTAGGTAAGGTTCCTATCCTGTCTATTGTTTCCCTGTGAGAATCTTTGCTGTTTCTGTAACTTGTTCTGTGCGTTAGGTTGCCCGAAGTACAGATGGAAGACAACGGGCCATATGAATGCCACGTGGGAATCTACGACAGAGCATCCAGAGAGAAGGTGGTCTTAGCATCTGGAAGCATAACACTTGCTGTTATGTGTAGGTTTCACTCTTTATATAGTTTATTATTACATGTTTTATTAGTTGTGCTTTTATTTGTACCACCCACACATTTAGCAGTGCACTAAGCAGCCTGTAATCGGTTCTCTCCTCTATATATGCCATTCTCTTCAACACAATGGCTGTAGTTGTCTTTGTCTCTGGATGTATAAATGTATTGCTTGTATTTTTTGTTTTAGCTTGCATGCTATTTTTGCTGGATTTTGTCTCTTGGGGAAGCTGTTAATCCTACTCTGCTAGCTTGTTTTGTTAATTGAGTGTGTAATGCTTGAAAGATAAGCATGCTGTGACAAGCACAGTTTGATATGTTTAGAAATTCTTTTAATAACTCATAAGTTAGAATTGTGTATTGTACTATATATTAAAAGCTGGACACTTAAGCACTATTTTAAAACATCCTTGTAGTGAATTACCCAGCGTCCAAAGACTTTATTAGGAAAACATTGTGTTTCATTGAGCCTGATGTGTTGCGTCTTCGGAAATGCTTTTCTGCTCACTATAGCTGTAAAGACTGTTTAGTTACCATTCAGCTATCAATTAAACTGATAATTGCATGAGAAGGGGAAGACAGGAAAATACGGAAAATAAAAAAAGTAACCTGGTTGGATATATCCTTTTATAATTGAGAGCGTTACTGTTTTCAGAATTAAATAATCACATTCAATCTTATCCATCCACGGACACGGTGTCATCCTATTGGCATGGACACACCTGTACACAGCCCCATTCACACACTACAAATAATTTAGAGATGATGTCATGTCAATCAGCCATCACGTGTCTTTGGACTGGGGACGAAACTGGAGTACCTGGAGGAAACCCCTGAAACAACTGGAGAGCATTCAAGCTCTGCATACACAGAGCAGAAGTGAGAATTAAACCCTGTCCCATTCAAGCTCAGGTTGTCTGGGCTATGGGGTAGGGTGGCCTCAATCTTTCTCACAAAAAAAAAAAACAAAAACAAGATCTATTTCCAAAATTAATAATTCTTTTATAATTCCAAAATGAATGTTTTGTGCAAAAAACCAGATCGCACTACAAACAACCACCATACTCATGATGCAACACGCTGGTGTCAGAATCAAGCTTTAGAGATGCTTTTCTTCGGCCAGACCTGGGGCTTTTATCAAGGTGGTGGGAATCATGGAGGGAATCACCTTCATGTGTAAGCTAAAGAGGAAATATCACCTTTAAGGATACATCCAAATCAACAAAATAATTATTTTTTGTTTCTGATCAGATGATCAGGGGTTCAAGCTTCTACACTGCCTTGCTGCCACTGCTGGGCCATTGAGCACTCGGCACTCTGACCCCAGCGCCCTAACAGGCTGAGATTTTCAAATGAAGAATTTCACAGTGCTGTAATGTATATGTTACAAATCAGAGCTTCTTCTTCTTCTTCTTCTTCTTCTTCTTCTCCTTGAAAGATCGACAATTTTGAATGAGCTAGCTAAAGCCCGGACCTGAAAACAGCTAGAAATCTGGAGAATGACCTAAATCAGTCTGTGTGCAGGAGATGCATAGACTTTTTAAATGTATTGTATATTATGTTATCGTGGTGCCTTGATTACTCACGGTCATAGCTTGATTAATGGTATGATCACAATTTGGCTGTAATTAAAAGTCTTTAATTAAACAGATAGGCAGAAACCTAACTGTGGGCTTTTCTACTGCCCTTCAAATTTTCTGTTTCAGTGACCACTACGATGTTCCAAACTTGTGTCATTACTCTGCTTCAGATAATTGAATGCACAAATTAACTCTGTGGGTTTTTTTTTTTTTTTTCATTTTGTAGCACCTCCAAAATCCATCTCTCTAATTGCAGCTGACCAACCGGCACGGTTCAATCGCTATGAGGCTCAAAACTTCACACTCATATGCATTGTGACTGGAGGAAAACCCGCTCCTGTGGTACATCTCTGATTTGTCTTCCTTAGAAAATAATAAAGCCTAAAATTCCATAAAGTCATTTCAAATTTTTAATTATTAAACTCTATCATTATTGATCAATTATTGTAACGTGTCACAAGTGTCATTTAAAATACTCAATGTTTTATCATTTATATCTGATATTCATCTCAGTTGTAGAAAATATTATTTTTAAAAAAGACATGAAAGGTAAGGATAAGGATTCTACGTGAGGCTGGTGTATACGCATGCATTAACAAAAAAACATTATTTCATTATTTTTTATTTCATTAAAAGAATCTAAATAAAATTTAGATATCCCATAATGGCAATATTAATGGTGAATATGATTTTTTTTTAAACTTCCTTTGACATGGCATTATGTAACACTTGCATATGGTTCCTCAAAACATATACAAGATACGATCCTGTTAGAAATCACTTAAAAACGACATGATTGTGTTCTTTTTTAATTTGTCTATAAAAAATGACAGAAATTAAACTTGTCAAATAAGCTCGGTGTGCAAGCTGCTGAAGAGAACATCTGTTTGTTTTCTTTGAATTTCCGGTGTATAATTTTTGTTTGTTATGTTTTCTCGCTTTGTTCTCGCTGTCTCTTGTCTCTCAGGTACACTTTAAGAGAGATGGCGAAATGATCGAGGTGCTTCCCTCAGCCCAGCCATCAGAGGCAGCTCAGAACAGAGGTTTGCGCTCGGCCGAACGCAGCAGGCCATTGATTAGCCGAGAGCTTGATGACACCAAGCGTCAGAAATCCCTATCTCACCTGGAGCCAGACATCGAGCCGATGAGATTGGACCGGGCTCGTCCTCGCCACAGCCTCACTCCAGGAGCTCTGGGTCAAGGGAGTGCCAATCCTACTACTGAGATCATCCCAGAGACGGTGGTGAGCAGGGAGTTTCCACGCTGGGTTCTCAGCTCCAGCCCACTCTACTACTTCAACCACACACAGACTGAGCTCATGGACAGCACCATGCAGGTACAGGCCATGCTCACCTGGCATCTGAACCCACAGCTCGACAATGACGCACTGTTTAGCTGTGAGGTCAAGCACCCAGCTCTCTCCATGCCCATGCAAGCTGAAGTCACACTCTGTGAGTATGAATTCACTCTGACTAAAATAAAAAAATGCTTGAATGATATGAAACATCAAGCCTGCAGGAACCAAGAAAATTATATATAGTTACATCTGCATGAATACAGACAGAAATATACTCAACTGCAAAGCTTTGCTTATCACAGATGCAGCTAATGACTTCTGTGACTAAAGTGAAGAAGCACCAGAGTGGTTTCCTGTTTGCTTCTTTCCAAGCACTAATAGCAGTCATCACTCGTGACTGTAACCATGACCTCATATGAGTATCATGAGTCATATAAAAATTTCCTTCCCATATCACTGGATCCATAATCGAAATCTTTAGATTTAGTTTAGTATCAACTTCTTTGAAAATGTAAAAACTCAATATAATGAGAAACAATCTTCACTTTTACAGTTAACAAACCATCACATGAGTATCACCAACCAGAATTTTGTCATCTTTTGCTTTATATTAAGCTGCTCCAAAGGGACCAAAACTCTCCATGACTCCAAGCAAAGTAAAAGTGGGAGACACTGTGCGCATCACCGTGGAGGGATTCCAAGTGGGAACAAAGGGGGTAAGAGCATAAGACGTGTCATTTACTTATGACTTCCACTCACTGTCCATGTGGGAATAGTTTGATCTTTGTGACATTAACCATGTTGTTGGTGTCAGATGGGCTGGTTTGAATATTTCAGGAACTGCTGATCTATTGGGATTTTCACACACAGCAGTGTCACAGGTTTACTCAAACTGGTGCAAAAAACAATAACGTGGACAATGTCCTTAGCGTTATAAGTGGACAGTGAGTGTGTCTTACTAAAAAGCTGGAGTTTTGAAAATGTCATTATATTTCAGTAGAAATATGAACAGGTTCCACTTAAGACAGTTTAAAAACACGAAGGTCAGAGCAACTTCCAGAAGGACTTCGGTTTTCTCAGCAACACGTTTCTTGATCGTTACTGCTAATGTATGCGCTTTCACTTCATAACTGACTGAAGGTTTCCTGTGTTGTATGTAAGTAGTAACTGTCATTAACAATTTTGTCTATATCTGCAAAGTTATCAAATTGTCAAAAAGTTCTGTAAAGGTATTCATATATTCATAGTTGTTAAGTGTGTTGACTTTCTATTCACTGATTCAGTGAACACATTTATTTTCTTGAGGTTACTGAAGATTTGTCGGTTTGACGTGTAGCTTTTAGCTCCTCACGCCCGAACTGACTAGGAGAACCTGAGGACTTCCTGATAGCACATGAGAAATGACACACGTTTACCGCTTTATACGGCGATAGAATGATGGCATTGTACTCTGAACACCCGCAACTCAACCGTGATATGACTGTGTAAAATATCTCAGTTGTAAGCCTACAGTAAGCCTACAACTCAGCTCTGAGCTTTGTACAATACAGAGTATAGTACAAAGCTGTTGGCAATATCTTTTCAGCAATATCTTTCAGCGTTTGCAGTAACATCTGGTGTCAGGCATCTTTGATTTATGTTGCAAGCCTTGTGTCCCAAGCACAAGCTCCTGATATTTTAACTCATTTTCAAAGAGAAGAAAACCAAAATCTAACAAAATATCTGAGCTAAAACAAACCACCTAAATCCATTTCATCTGTCTGTTAACAGCTCAAATACACAAATATTCAATCTTTATCCTAGTCTCATACATTGCTGATTTTTTTCTTCATGATAAACAATGAACTGTAGAATACCGAGTGATGCTGGCTTTTGTATTTTGTGTACAATTTTCAGTTACATTTTCCAATCCTTTTGCATTACAATGACTAATCTGATATCTGGTTGCTTTGATTTATGTTGCAAACCTTGCATCCTACTGGCACAAGAAGACTGATATTTGTATCTATTTTTTTTATGTATATCATGGAGCAAAAAATATCCACAAAGTATGAGACTAGGATAATGCTGGAACATATAAAATTGTATTTAAGATGACTGATAAACTGTCTTCTAATTTTTTTTGGCTCAGATTACAAATGACATTCATTAAATAGATAGATAGATAGATAGATAGATAGATAGATAGATAGATAGATAGATAGATAGATAGATAGATAGATAGATAGATAGATAGATAGATAGATAGATAGATACATACATACATACATACATACATACATACATACATACATACATACATACATACATACATACATAGATACATACATACATACATACATACATACATAAACACATACATACATACATACATACATACATACATACATACATACATACATACATACATACATACATACATACATACATACATACATATGATTCCAAATCTTATTAACTTTTAAATAAGCTTGTTTACATTTGAACTTGGTTTGGCCTACACGTGTGCATACTTCATGCTTAGCCAATGTTTTTTTTTTTTTATTGTTTATTTGAGTGCATTTGGCATGTGTGTCTGATGTTAAAGATGTATATTTCTGTGTATTTGCATGTGATACAGAATGAGGTATTTCCAGAGCCCTTGTTCACATGGACGCGTGTCGGTGGACTATTGCTGGATGGCAGCGCTGAGAGAGAAGGCAAAGTTCTGGTTCTTGAAAGAGTGCCTGCAGAGCTCAACGGCTCCATGTACCGGTGCACTGCTGAGAATCCACTTGGCTCCACCAACACACACACACGCCTCATTGTGTTTGGTAAGTATCAGACACACACTCACACCCACACACCCATGGTGTTCAGTCAGAATTAAACACAGTTCAGTCATGACAACTCTCAGAATAAAGTTAATGATCCACTGCTGCTGCTGCTGGGTGTGTATGGAGACTTGCCTGCTGAACCAGCACACATAGACATATTAGGAACATGCTGCTGGGAGGAGGAGGGTAAGGATGAAAATCTCTGTTCAATCTGCATAATAAAGGGTTGGGATATAGAGAAGGGATAGAGAAACACGCTATATAGACTGTAGTGTCAGTGTCTAGAGAACCAATCAGTGTGAGGGTAGTTTCATGGCTGAAGGCATTTCAGTTACTTATAATTACCAAAACACCCACCTAATGGTCTCAGTGAATAAGAAAATAAAATCAGAACAATCCTGCTCTAGTACACTTAATGCATAACTATGAAACATGGTGCATATAAGGTACAGTACATTTACAGCATTTTGCACACTCCCTTATACAGAACGACTTATTTATACACACGAGGGCCTTATTCACTTACTCAGTGGCAGATTGGTGGTCCTGAGATTTGAACTCACAACCTTTCAATCAATAGTTTAACAACTGAGCTACCACTGCCTTTATATATGCATTATATATTTGCCTTAAATTTTAAAACAAAAATTTGGACAACACCTATAATGCTCTATTCAGAATTTTGGTCTCATATTTGTTTTCCATTTAAATAGAAAATCCACGGATAAAGAAGGAGACACATCACTTAAATGGTAAGGCATATGATGAACCCAATATGTAATCACTACAGGATAAAATTGTGTTAGAAATATTTGTGCTATTGTGAGATAGAATGCTGTGTGTAAACTGTGTCATCTTTTTATGACTGTGTTCTGCCTTGTAGTTGCTGACTCGAGTGGACTTGTATGTGGACCCACACTCACTATACTGATGCTGTTACTTATCCTGGAGTTTACATGAACAAACACAGAAGAACACAGATGATCTTTCCTCTCCCTGACATCTACAGTTCACCTGACAAGACTGAATACAGACTAGCTGAGCAACAGTTCTGTTCCTGAATGAAAAACTGTGCATGTGAGCTACAATATATGAAAGCGCAAAATGCCACCTGCCATCTAGACCATTGGACAAATGGACCTGACGTCAGCGTTACCTGCAAGATCGGACCAGTAGATGGCAGTAGAGACTTCTAGACACAAATTACAAATTTGGTTTGTACTGTTATGAAAAGTTGACTGTACTGTTATTAAAATGTGGGTTTTGCTGCTTCATTAAAAGTGTGTGAATAAGGAAGACATTGTGTTGAAGGGGTTTATAGAGAACACCTTTTCCCAATATAAAAAAATATACAAAATCCATTTATTTCTAACCTTTAAAGGTGAAAAACAAAGCAACAACAACAACAACAACAACAACAAAAAACACTTTCTGGTCTACATCAGGAGTTCTCAAATGTTCAGCAGCCACACCTCCTTTTAATTGTATACACATAATACAATTCGATGGACCTTATGATATATTCCACAGACCCCTTTGGCACAGATTCATTTCATGAAAATAAGCAAACTATTTAAATGCTAGGTGAATCATAGCTTATACAACTTTTTATTCCTTAACTTTGCACAGACAGAACAATTAAGCTAAAGTTGACATTGTTTCTTACTTTTTTTCCAGTTACTGTGGTTTGGGTTCATTTTACATGGCCAGTCGAAGCTATTAATTAGAAGAACTCAGTAATAAATATAACCTTGATAAGAGTGGGTTGTCATTTCCTGTATAACAGAATTAAAAAATAAATCACAGCCTGTGCTTTACATACCCCACGGGTTTATATTATTGAAGATTTACAGAGATATTTATGGAAAGCGATGAGCCCTGTGTGGCACTGTGGTGCAGTGGATGCTGATATGTAGCTCCAGGGTCCCAGTTTAGTCCTGAGCTCGACTTACTGTCTGTGTGTGGTTTCTGTGCATGTTTATTATGTGTCCTCATGGGTTTCCTCCCTCTTCCCAAAAACACACCAGAACAGCTATGCTAAATCACCCCCAGGTGTAAATCAGTGTGACTGTGTCTCTGGGTATGTGTGTGTGTGTGTGTATGTGTGTGTGTGTGTGTGTGTGTGTGTGTGTGTGTGTGTGTGTGTGTGTGTGTGTGTGTGTGTGTGTGTGTGTGTGGTGTCCTGTAACTGATGTGCGATCCAGGTTGTGTCCCTTTATTCCTAATATAGGCTTCAGATCCACAGTGACACGGACCAGGATAAAGGAGTTACTGATGAATGAATGAATGAATGAATGAATGAATGAATAGATAGATAGATAGATAGATAGATAGATAGATAGATAGATAGATAGATAGATAGATAGATAGATAGATAGATAGATAGATAGAAAACACCTTCAGCTGCATCTCTGAAAGAACTTCCTAAGCTTAAATGTAGAACTGTACAGATTTATATGTGAATAGGTTCACTGGGGAAATTCTTTCAGAAAGCCTAAAGGACTGCTGTAGAAACTTTAAAGGGCTCTTTCTATGAGTTTATTGCCTATAAAAAGCAAGAGAAGTAGCTCAATACAGAAAGATTTCATTGGTAAAGAGAAATAGTACAAAAACTATAGTCCAAAGCCCATAAATCGTCTTAAATCAGCTCTTAACATCTACAGTGTGTGCATTTTAACCTGCATGTACCTTTATTAGAAGGAGTTCATGCAAGAAGCCTAACCCATCAAGCAAAAAGGAAACGAATAGATGATTTTCTATGACTTTTCATGGGTGAAGTGGGTTTAATTTTCAGAAGCAAGCGTAAAATCATAATGATCGCAGTGGAAAATGAAGTCACGATGATCTCTGAAAGTTCAGAGGCGTCTTCCATCGAGTGTCTCCATCAGTCACAGTGCGCTCTGATGCTGAGGCGGTACATACGAGCACCGTCCCACTTCTCTCACTTATCAGTGCGTCAGGCTCGTAACACGGACTCAGTGCGCGTCAGTCAGAGAAACACTTCACTTACACAAGTTTCAGCTCAACTTGGACACCTGGCGCACAGGTTAACTTCATACCGGAAAGGACTTTTGTTTTTAAAAATATAAACCCTCAGATTTCTTGCTATTGATTCCAAATACGATAAGCATACAATCGGACATTTCTCTTGATCAGAATGATGGATCTGAAGTTGTTGTGCTGCGCGATGCTGTTTCCTATCCAAATCTTCCTGTGCGTCCTGAAAGCCGGGGCGCGTTGGCTGATGCCGCAAAAACGCAAAGATCTCGCCGTGGATGTGGTGCTCATCACCGGAGGAGGCAGAGGAATCGGACGCCACTTGGCAAAAGAATTCGCCAAGCAAGGAGCCAAAAAGGTACAAAAGTTCTTCTTAAAGGCTACAAAATAATCTACAGGGTGCATTTAAAGGAGTACTCTGAATGAGCACGTTAGTGAGCCACTCTGCAGGTAATTCCTGGCATTGGGGGTTTGAATATGAAACAGAAAGACTGGAAAAGATTTCAATCTGGCATTTTGTACTACAGAGTTTATCACAGCCCTACATAATGCATGTAATATCCATTCAGGAAACGTGCCAGATCTTACAAGATTACTGAATAAATGTTTACTCTTTCATTTTCAACTCTGTGAAAATACTGAAGTTAAATGAGTTAGAATTACTTTCCCCCAGTAAACCAGCATCTTACTAACCATGCACAAAATATGTAAACATACCCACAAAGTTTGCTCCAACACTATACTTTCTCCACGTGATGGCATTAGTTGAAGTCTAGACTCTACACATAGTACTTGGATTCAGATGAATGCAGACTCGGTTGTGTTTCATGTACCTCCTCAGATTCTCCTCTGCGGGCACACAAACACAGGTGTTTCCTAAGCCTTTCTGCCTTTACAAATGCCCCACAATGGAGTGCTGACAGGCAAGACTGACTGTTTTGTTGAGTTTAAATGATCTGTGACTTTTTAACCTTCTCCCTCATAACTTCCCTGTACTCAATAAGAGGGGGAAAAAAACCTTACATTGAACCAGAAGTTCACCAAAGTTCAACACATCATGAACACGATTTTCTTGGCAGCACAGTCAAAATTCAAGCTCGAGAACAATCCTTTAAAAGTTTAAAAAGAACCTTAAAAAAAAAACTATAGGAAGATATCTGATATCGTTCAGGTGCAAGGTTTTTCCTGACAAGACCAAGTGACAGGAATAACTGTTCGTTACAAGATTATGCATGTAATCCAAGGTGAGCATACGTGAGGAGATCATGCTTGTCGGTGTAGGCGTGTACATCTGTGTGGTGTGGGTGTGTGAATGGATCACATGCAGGTGGTGTAGTAGGCAAAGAACACCTTACAGATTGGTTATTACAGCCAAGTTCATTGGTAGGTCAGCCAGTTTTAGTGGAGTAGGGCTGGTGATGTCATTAGCGTTATTGTGCAGGCTTCAGAAAGACTCAAACTGGAAGCCACAGGAATAGAGCTGAGTGAGTGAATGTGTGTTTGTGAGGAAGCCAAACGAAACAGGCATACACATGTCAGGAAAGCATTCCACTTATCTGTTGTCCTGAGACTGATAAACTGGAAGACATTTTTTTTAGTCTCACTGATTTGATCCTTGAAATGATTCTTAATGTTTACTCATGTCCTGCTTGATTCACAGACCAAAAGCAAATGTGTGAATTTATATGACTATGAAGCTGATTTATATAATTAGTTTTTGCATTGATGTGAAATAAGGGAGATGGGAAAAAAAAAACACTGGCATGTAAGTACAGAATAAAATTCCCATAAGGGAGCTGGAGTGTATGTAAATGTGTCGGCTCGAGGTAAAAGCACAGCGGCAAGGGCTCCATGGCCCAAGTCTGACCCCGTCGGCCCTGATGCACGAACTTTTACTGATTATGGGACTGTGTGTGTTGATTGCGACACCGAGTGGGCATGAGTCAGGTGGCTTGCCGTTCTTGAAGAGCCCACACCTGCTTCTTACTGACCCAACTCCTCTGTCTCTCTATTTCTGTCTTTCTCTTTTCTCTTCTCTCTCGCTGAGATATTAAGCAGACAAGAAAGGACTCATCAGGCGACTGAACCGTGTAATGCCTTTGAGCGTGTGTGTTTGTGTATGAGTGAGAGAGATGAAGATGGACGGGCTGAGGGAGGAGGACTCATTCTTGTGTTACCTTTCTTTGACCCCCTGTCTGAATGACACATCTAATAGCCAGTGAGTGGAGCAGCCCCCGCAGTCCGACCCT
This sequence comes from Tachysurus fulvidraco, assembly GCF_022655615.1. NCBI lineage: Eukaryota > Metazoa > Chordata > Actinopteri > Siluriformes > Bagridae > Tachysurus > Tachysurus fulvidraco. The sequence goes on from NC_062540.1 coordinate 13,050,347, forward strand.
GTCTGCTATCACTCTCACTAACTCTTCTGCAAAAAAGATACAGGAATACATCATCGACTTTTCCCCAAAGGAACTTCAGCTCTTTGTTTGTGTAACGATTTTTGGCGATGACAGGGATTGTTGTCTGTTCTGGGTTGCGTTAAAGGGAAGCTTAATGTTCCTCAAACTAAAGTCTAAGTATGATACTGTATGATACAGAACAGAAGTCATACGTAGACATACTGTATGGTTGAGGAACAGACTTTATGCACAATTTCCACAGACAAACATCTCCACAATGCAATAAAAACTAACCACAATAGAAAAACTAACTTATAAAAAGAGGCTAAGGGCAATTGCTGTGGCGGCCAATAAACCTTTGTGTCAAACCCTAAAGTCCAGCTATAAAATTGTCCAGGTTATTGTTTTATAAATGACACTATTTCAGAGTAAAGAACTCGTGGTATCATTTTTAAGAAAATGGCCAATAAAAGTGCCTAAATTTTGGTCTTATTGCACATGGGCAAAATATGAGTAACAGGAATTGTCTCTTTCTACATCCTTTACTGTTAGAAAAGGTGCGTATGAAATTTGTGTTGTATAATCACATCATAAATGCTTAGTTCCAATTTAATAACCATTAATGGGTTGTGAATCAACAGGAACATGCTGAAATCCTTGTGGTAATCTCATGCAGGACAGATGTGTTTGGGAACAATAAGGATTTAAAAAAACTTGAGTAGCGGATTAATCCTGAAGCTGTATTCTTATCGCCTTGATTCTGATTTTGATTTTCCTTCAGATAATTCTTTGGGGCCGTACGGAGAAGTGCCTGCGAGAGACGTGTGAGGAGATCTCCATGACAGGGACAGAATGCCACTACTTTGTGTGTGATGTAGGAAACAGGGAGGAGGTGTATGAGCAGGCCAAGGTGGTGAGGGAAAAGGTAACGTTAAAGTAAAAAAACAAACAAACAAAAAAAAACACCCACCATATTCACACTGCTCACTTCACCTCTAAGGAGAAGAATCTTACTTCAGGGAATGAACAGGCAGCACCTCTTGGTACATGATGTCCATCAACATTAGATTAAAGGAATTCATTTACAGCAAAACACCTAAAGGCAGAATTAGTGGAGAAGAAATTGAACTATAATAAATCTCTTTTGAACTTATTTGGCTTTAAAAACTCAAACTTATCATCCGTCATCAAAGGAAATGTCTGGAATGATAAATGTCATATATATATATATATATATATATATATATATATATATATATATATATATATATACACACACACACACACACACACACACACACACACACACACACACACACACACACACACAAAGTAACACAAATATCTCTGGAGAGATCAATAAACTGCAATGTTTCTGCTTCTTTAAAAGGTTGGGGATGTTACTATTCTGGTGAACAATGCAGCAGTGGTTCATGGGAAAAGTCTGATAAACAGTGACGATGATGCCCTTCTTAAAACGCAGCACATCAACACACTTGGGCAGTTCTGGGTAAGTAAAAGGACAAACACCAGAGTTCAGGCTCATTCTGTTCTCTTGAGCACATGCAACAGTTTTATCCCACAGTAACCTTCTAGTGAACCCAACAATTGTACACGGGCTTCTTTGTGAATTTCAAAACATCTCTAACTTATTTAAACACTTTCCAATCGTTTGGCTTACTATCTGTTTTGGAATATTCCTTTCATAATTAATCAATGTTATTGCCAAGAAGAGAAAAAAATCTGTTTTAAACATCACATTCCTCATATGAAACAATCAAGAGGCTCTTATACAGACGTTCGGAAACAACAAACCCAGTCATGATAACTGGCTGCTCTTCAAAAAAATGTCCCAGAGCTGCATTTCCAATAAAACTCTGAGAGTGAAGTTGAGACTGTATTACAGGAATGTTCAGAGGAAATCTGGTCGATTCTATCAGTCCAACATTTGTCTACAATTCTCAGAACAAATTTATAGGCAACGATAATCAGAGGTGACGTTCATATGTTTTAGATATATGTTAAGTAACCACTGCCGAAGGTGGTAGTTAATTTGTTGAGCTCCTAATTTAAAACACATGAAGGAGATGAAAGAGGATCCTTTGATATGTTGGGGCATGGCAAGGCCAATGGACAGATGTAATAATAGTAGTTCACAATCTATTAATCCTTTGTTTTGAGATCAAACGTCGAACGTGAGCCAATATTAAAAAACATCTGCTAAATGAATCAGTCTAGCAGGCTACGTGATTTTCGGGACTTACTGAATCCCACAGCATCACAATAATCTTTCTGTTTCGTTATTGATTCCTCAAACTAGCTGTAGGAACAGCATGCAGAAGCTGAATAATGTGAAATGGGTCCTGTATCTTTTCCCAACAGACCACTAAGGCTTTCTTGCCTCGCATGTTGGAGCTGCGCCACGGCCACGTGGTGTGCATCAACTCCATCCTCTCGCTCTCGTCCATCCCTGGGGCCATCGACTACTGCACATCCAAAGCATCAGCCTACGCCTTCATGGAGAGTCTCACTCTAGGCTTGCTGGATTGTCCAGGAGTGGACTGCACCACCATACTCCCCTTCCATACAGACACAGAGATGTTTCAGGGCATGCGAGTCAGGTACTGATAGTGTAACCTAGCCAAGTGGTGCAAACAGAAATTAAATGATTTCATTAGTATCATTATTCCCATTCTTTGGTCAATTTATTATGCTTGACAGGTTCCCTCAGCTATTTCCTCCTCTGAATCCTGAAATGGTGGCTCACAGGACTGTAGATGCAGTCAGGACTAACACTGCGTTTGTTGTGCTGCCATGGACCATGCACGTTCTCGTCATTCTCAAGAGGTCAGTTTGCTAACACTGCTGTTTCATTGTTGGGGAAAAAAAACTTTCCATGTGGATGCTTGATTTTCTTTCTTTCTTCTTTTTATTTTTGCCACAGCCTCTTACCACAGGGTGCTCTGGAAGAAATCCACAAGTTTGCAGGAAGCTACACATGCATGAACACATTCAAGGGACGGACTTAATTAAGTAACCGCAGGGAAGCATGGAATGTGAAAAATCCTTTAATCAAACTGAGTACAAGCATGGCGTCCCTGGAAGAGTAAATGAGTTGTAGCAAAGGACTTCAGGACCATGGGGATCGGTGTATCACGGTGGCTTGTTTATCCAGCATGAAATTCACAATGGATGTAATTCATCATGATGTCATGATTTGTAGTTGCGTCTGCTGGAAATATTGACGTGTTAGTCTGAAAGACTTCGAGCCTTGCTGACGAGCTTGCACCGCGAGCTCAGTAGGAATACAGACTGCATAAACCGAAGAAAAAGTTCTGGAAATGTCTGAAGTCTTCAAGTACAATTACACACAGATGCCATGGATTTAGTGAAAAGATGAAAGTTGTAGAATGTTACTAATTTCACATGTTTTTAAGGTAACTCAATGCAAGTTCCCTTTCCAGCATGTTGTAAATAAATCCAGCGTATCTATCTCAACTTTAATGACAACACTAAATAAACAGTATTTGATAATAAAAGAGCACCAGCGAGCAATATTTTGTGTGGATTCATTCGGGGTAGAAACGTAGGTCCCTGGCAGTGAGTGTGTTCTTTCTGGGCCAAAACTCACAGGCATTTCATGGTCAGCATTCCTGCGCTGCAGGCCGGCCAAATATAAGCTCATGGCGCTCATGGTAGGGTTGTCAAAACAAGGCTGTACTTAACAGGAAAGCATGCTGCAAAGGGTCAGCCACTGGAGGGCTAATGGATGCCTTTCAGTAGGTTTATTCAAATAATGATGGCTCGCCTTCATTGTTTTTAGCTCCGTCAAACGTGCCGTTAGAAAGAGCTCCATAAGCTACTGACATATTACTGCATTTTTGGACTTAAGATCAGAGACTTATTAGAGTCATATTACAAGATGTTCACTTGTCCCTAATCATTTATCAACCATTACACAAAAATCCCTTATACCACCTTCATATAAACTAGATTTAAGCACTGAGGCTGCAATGAATTAGAATCTGTCAGTCTAAAGCTATTCAAGTTAAAATTTCAGCACTATCAGTTTTGCAGTTTTTTTTTCCATCCAGCGTGACCCGAATATGAAGCGAGCGCCTTCGAAACCTTGGAGCTTCACGCAGCCACTATTGCCAGTGGAAGTTTTTCATGTGGGATCATGACATATCTCTGTGTCATGAACTGCACGTGTGTTGGAGAAGTCAGCCCAAATCTCAGAGGGCGAGTTCAGAGCAAGGTTAGCCAAATAGGAGATTAATGTGAGGAGGCTGTTGGATGGACAGTTCACCCTGTGATGAACTCTGTCAAGGGAATAGAAAGGCTTCACGAGAGCCAGCACAGGTGGAAAAGACAGACCATATCGGCTGTTCAGAGAAACTGCAGGGGCACGTCACACTTCATAACCCTGTTACAGTACATAACCTGCATATCGTTACATATTAGTCCTGGACATGAACCATGTGTATGATTAAGTCATTGTTGCTCCATTCATCATTGACTCGTGTCTTAATTTGACATTTAAACTTCTTTTCAAGCTCTGTTCAGTTACATTCAGTTTATTTTACCATTGCTATGACTTTAAAGCATTCTTGGGTCTTGCTAAAGTTAAAATATATATTTCTGAACCGATCGACTTTACCAGTTTAATTTCTTGAACACATTTTTCTCAGAGTAAACTAATGTGTCAGATGAAGGCTGGAAATCAGGGAGAACAATGACACATCCAGAAGCTTTCACTGTGAACATTTTTTTTTTCCATTTGGCTCATAATATAGTAATGTTTAACATTTTGACAGATTATCCTGGATACATAGTGAAATCCTTAAGCCAAACTTGCCGCTGTTAACAGCATGGGCTCCACGGGCCGGCTGGCATTGCGTACATCCATCATGAAATTGTATGCAAGCAGGGGAGAGATAGACAAATGCTCTTTGAGATGCTCCTCAGTGAGGGGGAGACCCTCGAGATGCCATTATACTGTCAGTCATGAACAAACATTAAAGCAAAAGGTTGCACATCACCAGGTTTATAAAGAGTTCACACAAGCCTGCAAAAGAGCATTGAGATGAAGGACAATGGTTAAAAATGAATCGCAAAGCAGAATTATTTCAGATAAACTTCATAGAAGTTCTCACATTAATGATCTCTGTGACAATCATACGAGCCTCAGCTTTTCTTTCCGTTCCTGAAATAATGGACTAGTATACTCAAATTAGAAGCTAGTGACAGATACATAAAATCGTAGACAGACAGATAAGAGAAACAAACAAACACCACAGAAAGTGATCCATAATGATTCCTAGACATTTATATTTACAGCATTTAGAAGACACCCTTATGCAGAGTGACTTACTTTTTTTTTCTTATTTCAGTTTATACACCTGGGGGGCACAGTGGCTTAGTGGTTATCACATTCGCCTCACACCTCCAGGGTTGGGGGTTCGATTGCCGCCTCCGCCTTGTGTGTGCGGAGTTTGCATGTTCTCCCCGTGCCTCGGGGGTTTCCTCCTGGTACTCCGGTTTCCTCCCCCGTACCAAAGACATGCATGGTAGGTTGATTGGCATCTCTGGAAAATTGTCCATAGTGTGTGATTTTGTGAGTGAATGAGAGTGTGTGTGCCCTGCGATGGGTTGGCACTCTGGGTGTATCCTGCCTTGATGCCCGATGACTCCTGAGATAGGCACAGGCTCCCCGTGACCCGAGGTAGTTCGGATAAGCGGTAGAAAATGAGTGAGTGAGTTTATACACCTGAGTAATTGAGGGTTAAGTGCCTTGCTCAGGGATCCTGCAGTGGCAACTTGGTGGACCTGGGATTCGAACCATTGACCTTCCGCTCAGTAGTCGAACACCTTAACCACTGAGCTACCACATCCCACATTTCAACGTTTATTTGTTTAAAGGGAGAATATTCTTAATGAATAAAACAAAACCAGTCATTTGAATTGAAAAACCACAAGTTTTATTAGGCTTTACAATATATACACAATGAGATTACTATAATGTGTGAGTCACCTGAAATCTCTGGGCAGTTATCTTTCTCTACTAGCATTTCAAACTCAACCGATTCGTCACATCGATGCAGGAAACTAATAATGCAAAGAAAAGTCCCGCTAGCTTAATAAAACGCAAAACTGACATTCTTCTACATTTGGAGTGGTTGGTAGATGGCTAGGCTACCGTGACCTCAATTACACAGAGCTGAGTAAGAGAACGAAGGATGAAGTCATTACTTCAGTTTTGTCTTTGGTCTTTTGTGAACCCGATTAACATACAGTTACTAATAGACTTGATGTACATATATGCATAGATTAGTGTAGATGGCAGTGGTATGATACAGTTAGAAAGGAACAAAAGGGCTGAATATTCAGATTTCTGTAAATTTAACCTGTGTGTGATGGTCTGGGAAAACCTGCCAGTTTTCATTGTGGCTGACTTCTGTAAAGCGGCCAATAATACATTGACGTATCTACTACGTAAGCAAAGAAATATATGTAACCAACAGATGACGGAAATATTGTTATTTATTCACATTTTCTGTCTAGCATTTCTACAACTAGCATGTTAGGCAAGTTTATCAAACAGAAGAAAATTCAGTCAGTTTGTCTAAAGACGTCTAAAACCTTGCTAGCAGACCGAGTTCCTCACACAGTGAAGGTCATGCTTTGTTCAGATGCCACAACAGTGCGTAAACAAGTATGATTTAATCATTTTGTAAACAGGTTGCAGCTGTCAAAATAACTGTAAAAGAGAAAAGAGCAGTTAGACGCTCGATGACAGTGAACAATAATTTGAAAGTGTTTAACAAAAACAAAGCCAAAAATACAGGATGTTTACCTCAGGTGATAATAGTGAAAAGAAAAGAGAGATAAATGCTAAATGAATTTATGTGAATAGAATAGGAACAGCTTATTTATTTCACGTCAAATCAAATGCAAATGAATTGAATCTTGGAGATAAGCAAAATTTTATTCTGTAAAAACATTTCATTTGCATTTGGAATGGTTTTCCCAGACTGCCACACAAATCAGTTTAGAGGCAAAGAATGAATGAATGAAAAGCAGAATCTACCAGTGGGAAAAACCTTGTGGGACAAAAAATAAGGTATGATTGTAACAATTAAAAAAAAGGCACCAAATCTCACACAGTCCTGCACTTGCAATTTCTGCAGAATAACAATCGTTTATTTGCAAAAAAAACCAAAAAAACAACAATAAAAAACAACAACAACAAAAAAAAACAACCAAACAAAAAAACACCACTACTAATAATACCTACGCACTTCATATCCAGGCCAAGTGTCCAAGTATTAATGATTACTGTAGTGATTAAATGTCTCACATTATTCTATGCTAGAGATTTTGGTGCACTGTTCGTCCATCGAACAGCAGTCTTACATATTATTACTGAAGATTTACATGATTTTCATTCCTTTTTTTCTTTTCTTCAAATGCCACTCATGGAAAATGTCTCATAGAAAGAAAACACATATAAATAAATAAAATATTAGTGGTTTTCTTTGTCAGGGCTATTTTGCACGATGATTATTTACACTTCCCTGTGTTAATTTTGCGTGTTATATATATTTATTTATTTAACTGTACAGCGATGAGGGCAGCAGCAGTTTCAAAACATCTACATCAGTGCAAGTTCTTCAACCAAACAATTCTCTCATTTACATAGAAAACTATATTAAAGGCAGTTTTGTACATTGTATATATTATATTCTCCCCTCAAACGTCTCCACAATATGTGCATGACCACAGTGTCATACTGGCTATAACTGCCCTATAAACACAGATATACAAGATTGGTTTTAGTTTTAATGAATTACTTAATTTAATTTTAATGACAGTAACCACTCAAACTATATAAACATCTTTAAAACAAAATAATCTTCTATGTTTAACAGAGTCTTGCATATTTGCCAGTTAAATGTGCTTGATGGGGAATATTACAGTAGACTTTGTAGACTCATAGTTTACATCATAAAACGTGTCTTCACGTATGCCTCAAAAAAAGGGCAAGAACGATAAACAGACCTCGACCGAACGCAAATTCGTTTAATCAGGAGTCTAATAGCAAAGTGTCCTCATTCTCACTGGGGGGTAACATGAGCTGCTGCTCATAGTAAAGGCTCTTGGCATAGTTAATTTCTTGCGAGATCTTCACTGCCAGGCTCTCACTTCGTATGTGAACCTGGTAGAAAGAAAGTGTCAGCGTCAAACTAAACATGCTTAAGGGACAGTTTAGTATATTACAGATACATTTTTATTGTTTTTTTTTTTTAATAAATTCATAATAAATAACAAGCGCTCCTACCATCGGCTTCTGATGTGACGGGCCCGGAATGGCTACCCCGCTACTAGTGCTTTTGGCTTTCTTGGTGAGCTGAACATACACTTTCCCATGATCCTTGGAGACCAGGCAGTGGTAAAGATCATCATATTTTACCTCAAGAAAAATGGATTCCCGATCCACGTACTCCCCGGGCTTAAGGAAGTACACAGCTTTAGAGGAGATGAGCACACAGTAGCTGTCAATGGGCTCCACAGCAATAAAGCTAAAAAGACAAATGAAGACCAGAGAAGTGAATCAGAGTATATAAAATAATACTTATACCGGTGTACCACCAGAAATATACCATACAAAACAAATGTGTATGAAAAAAGGTGAATCACTTTGTTGCTATATTTCTGTGTAATAGACTCCTAAGCTTTCGATGCTTAAAACCTTTAATAATATAGTGCGTATGCATATAAATATATCACTTCCAAATTCAGATTGTTTCCCTACTCACTGACAAACACTGATAATGAACTAGTGCACGCATGAAAACAAAAGCTAGAACGATGTTTCCATTCATTAGAGTGTCAAAGTGAATGGACATAGCCACAGCCTGCTTCGTAACACGGTCCAAATAATGGATAATCACTGGATAATTGATAAACAATGGATAATTTGATGCCAAATCTTTTTTTTTTTTTTAAACCATCAATTTATTGATTATGTTGAGCAGTTGTTTCTGCTCCATGCATCTGGTTCTAATGTGTGTGGGAATGAAGTTAACAGCAGTTAGTTTGCGTGGCTCGTGCGGTTGTTATTGTGTGCCTGTAGCTATGCAGTTATTTTCATGTGCACCTGCCCTGAACATTTTTTAAATAAACTTATTTGGTTCTAAATCCAAGAAGCTAAACAAACCAGTAGCTGAAAAGAAAGCACTGTGAGCCAAATTAGGCGGTTTAAGGATGACCACACATTTATATGAACACAGACTTTGTCCCACGCGCTACATATTTGTTCACTGCTGCCCTAATAAAAGTAAAAACCTCCCACTTGTGACTTTTTTGCTTGTGGTTCAGTCCCAGTGGAGACCAAACAAACACAAATCCCTCGTTAAGTAGTATGTGCTGTGTGATGCAGACTCAATGTGTTTTTTGGTCATTAGGGACATTGGTCATTATTTGTGTTAATCAGTAGTATACAATTTAATACATACTTAAAATACGTTGTTTTGTAAACAGCTATTAAAAGAATGCAAAGCTTTCGTCACCCTGAACGTCTTTTTTCTCTGTCGACACACCGATAAAGCATAAAAATGTCTTTTTGTACATTTTAGGCAGTATATTATACTTGGTATTTCTGCAAATTCAGATTTAATATTAAAAAAGGTGACTACATGTACATAGTACAGAGTGGAGGCAGTGATTCTAGCAAAAGCACAGCGTGCCTGTGTGAGGGAGTCTGGTAATGTGCTGGAGAGAATAATGGCTCTCGTGGCACCTCTGAGAGGAGAGAGGTCAGCTGGGTCACAGGAGAAGTGCTGATTTGGATGGATTACCTCACAGTGGGAGCAAACACCTATCCTGGCTCGGCTACAAGCACAGAAGCAAAGACTGAAACCACCTGAAGCTGCTGCATGCACTAGTCTGTCTGGCATCTTCAAATGCAGTTCTTTAAATGAATATTAATAAAATAATTATTAGCAAAATAAATATATATTGTAAAGACAGTCCAGCATCGCTAGTGATGGACAAAAAAAAAACAAAAAACACAACAACTACTTGTACTTGGCATCCAAAATGTTTCACACTTAGTAAACATCACATATTTTTTCAGATAGCTTTGAAGGATGCAAAGGAAGAATGTACTGAAAACATTTGCATGACTGGATTGGAAAGCTGACACAAGGTTGCGACACTGCTGCCAAACTGGGTGAGACAACTCCATGTGTCTTTATAAAGAAATAGCAATCAAGTAGAGGATGTTATAAATAATAAAGCTCCATTTTACTACAAATCGTTAAATGTCCTGTACATATGAAGTCTTTGGGGACACCGTACGTTATTCTGCTGAATTACTGCTGTGTTATTCTTATTGTAAAAACAATTTCCTAGACTATAGGTCAGATAAGATGAAATAAAACATGATGTTGTGGATGTAGGAGAAATTTGAGCTGCATACTTACTATTCAGAGTGGATGTTATCGGTCAGGTGAAAGAGTTGCTCCTGTCCGTCAGCTTGCGTAGAGGAGAAGCGAGGCAGCAGACCCTGAGGGCCTTTACAGCACCGGGGCTTCCTCACACGCTGCACACTCAGCCTAACCCCCCAACACACACACGCACAGACACACACAATCAGAATTATGAGACGCAAGTGATCAAAATGAAGAATATATCGTTTCAGCTCCATTCACACTGTTTATACACTCGGGCACGAAAAGCAGAAGTCTAGAGAGCCGAGAGGAAGTCCCCGTGCTGACTGAAAACTTAGTCAGTGATCACAATTATTTCCTATCTTCTTATATTACTAATGAATAACACATACAATGTATGACTTTTAGCTCCCACAGCCAAACACTAGATCAGATGAATATCAGAGTCCATCTTTAGTAGCCTGGCTTAGGTCAAACAGGACAAGTGGTTCCAATGCCAAGGCAAAACCCGAGTTTCACTTCTCCTAAGATTGACCCGGCCCTTGGCTGCCACCGCAGGCTGAACTGAAATTCCTACATCTGGCTTAAATCTGAGCTCACAGTCATTTGATTAGAGCTGATGGTTTCCAGTTGATTCACAAAGACGCCAGTGTATTTCGCTTCTCTCTTCTGTTTAAACTGTGTCATGTACTTCTGCAGCTGCTGCAGCTAATCTAAACCTGAGGTCTGAATGAAAGGCAAGAGAGAAAAAGTACAAATAATGCTGACTCTCGGTAAATAACTGACCTTTTCTTAAAGTATTAATTGAGGGAAAAAATAAATGATAACATGCCAATCTCGCTAAAGTCAGTGAAGTCGAAAAGCAAAAATAAATCTTTGCTTAAAGCAGGAGCCTGTGGTAGACTTGGGAAAATACAATGGTATAAAATAAGCTCAAATTCTAAAACTGTTAATTTTATAGAAGGTTTAAATAAAAATAAGATTTTTTTTTTTACATGAGAAACCGACATTCCCAAATGTCCTTGGCCGGCTCTCTGAGACATGGATCATAATCATAACCATAAGTCATGAGATCTGGCTCGGAGTATCCAATGAGACTTCTAACCTCTCCCCCTCTAGCCTCACCCTTCACTCTAAAAGGCACTTGCACATAATGCCCCATGCTCGATTGTGCTGCTCAAACAATAGAGTTCAACTCCAGGTCAGGCTCAGGGCTTGGAGTACAGCCAATCAGCTGTCAATGGGTGCAAACAAACAGCTCTTACTTCTTGTTCACTTTCGAGAAAGAGCATGAGCAGTAAACCTGGGGGTGGAGCCAAAGAGTAATCCAGTAGTACAGCAGAGGTGTTTCATTCAGCACACTGCACCACACCCACATGATCAGGTGAGGTGAACCACTGGGCATCAAGCTCTCGGACAAATTATCTCCAAATGACTCTCGGGAAACTTTATGGAGATTCTAAAATCTTCAACTAAACTTCTTCAAAATTGGTTCTTTTTAAGGTGGAGATAGCATTCATGTTACTCTCCATATGAAAGGCCAAATAATCTGATTTGCTTTGTAAATGTTTCTTTTTTGACTTTCTGAAAATCACTGCACAGTTCGAAACTTCAACAAAATAGACTTCAAGTTAAAACTATATGATTGTCAGGGTTACTTCTGTGTTCTTTACTCATATGTTGCTCAAACGTTCATGTTTCCAATTATATAGTATTCAGCTCTGTACCAATCACACTATCCGGCGTCACCCAGATGAGGATCCGGCTCCTTTCTGTGTCTGGTTCCTCTCAGCTTCTTCCTAACATCACCTCTGGCTTGCTCGTTAGAGAAAACGTTCATTTATATTAGAAATTTCTATATTTCTGTAAAGCTGCTCTGTGATAATGTCCATTTTTAAAACCGTTATACAAATAAAACTGAATTGTATTGAAGTGAATCCTTTTCATCACAACTGAATAAGGCGGTAAAGAATAAAAAAAAAAAAAAAAGAATAACTAAAAAGAAAATTCCACGCAACCTCAATGTTGTCATTATATAAAACGCATAAACATTTTAAATGAAATGAAATACTTTTAGTGATGCATTGGTGACCCGTGTGTTAAGCCAGAAATCTCATTTGCATGTGTGGTTCTTGTATAATGTTTATCTAGGGAAAAACCCAGTCCCGTCTCTTCAGTTCAACTCAACATTCCTCTTCAGGTATGTAGAGTATATAATAATACTGAAACATGAACCTGTATAATCAGAAGAGTTGCATAACTATCTAATCAGAAGCCTGAGAAGGAATCGCTGAGCCACATCCTAGCAATGCCTCCATTAGTAAGTCAAGCAAGTTCACAGGCGACCACATGAGAATTTCATATGCTGTGCAGGAATAAAGGACGTGACACGCTTTTCAGATGTAACTGACAGTTATAAGCTTGGAGAAGGTGCTTATTTGGCCCAAGACTGGGCCCCTGACGCTGCCCCTCCAGCACTTCCCTGCTTTGTTTTGGGATTGTAACTGAGCTGGCTCTGGAAGGCTGCCTAGATTGCATAGTGAAGCGATGAGGGTGTGTATATGTGAATGTGTGTGTGCGTGTGTGTGTGTGTGTGTGCGTGTGTGTGTGTTTGTGTGATGGGGGCGCTGAGAGATGAAGGAGGGAGAGTTCACTAGCAGGGCAAAAGAGCAATCGATGCATGTGGACAGTTGCACCGCTCTTCACCCACTCCGGTCTGCATCTCATTTACTTGTTTGTTTCCTGTTTGTGATCATACTGGGAATGTAGATGTAAATGGGACTGTTGCACTACAGACGACCCTGCATTAATAAACTATTCCCTGTGAGCTTCTCATGTTTGCGCACAAATAAACCACAACAACGCAGAATGTCTTGGGCCTGGGATTTCTTTTGACCCTGAAAGAAAGTTTAATGGACACTAGAGTACTTGGAACCTAAAATATAGAAGTGATCTATAGCATCGTTTAGTGTTTAAGTGTACATAAAAACAATATGAGAACGAAACTGCTGTACCTGTGAGTGTGTTTATGAGTGTATTAACGGACAGACAGCGTCCACTGTGACCCGTGAATCCAGCACATATTTGGTGTGAACTCTGGCTGAACTCCTCGCCGCACTGTGGCAGGCACGCTCCGAATGCTCTCCCCCACCCCAACCCTCTCCAGCTCCCCACTGCACAGTTCACCAGCAGGTCCCCCACACACATATACACGCCCACACACAAACACTCAGGGTTGGAAGGCAGGAAATGCTCTCATTCCTTCTCCAGTTGGACCAGGGAAGCTACAAACACTTTGTGCAGTGACTCCAATTCTTGTCGACGCATGGCTGCCTCACGTATACACAGGCAGATGCAGAACAAATGGCTTTACATACCAGACACTCTGTGTAATAAGAGCTGCTCTTGGGCCCCCTCATAAAAGTTCAGGTAGAGCAGCGTTGGAACCAGTGGTGGGGGGATTCACACCCAGAGAAAAGGCTCTTAAACCAGAGAGCAGAGCCGATTTGAGTGCTTTTGTGTGGTGGTGCGTATCATTAGGATGAGTTCATTACAAGGGGAACCTCACCAGCCACAAAGAGAACTAATTAAAAGGCAGGTGTGATTTATAGGTACACCTGGTGTTTATGGAGAGTTCACACCATGGCCCAGAATGCTGTAGAAACCACAAAAGCAAAAGAGCGGGAAAGGCCATGCCGGCATGTGTGTAGTCGATGACTTGGGTGACGCAATGTCTGATTTTGGACATTACCTGTGGTTGTCCAGACTGGCCATGTCTCGAACAGTCTGTGCTGTCTCTGAGGCAAAATCCAGCGCCCCTGCCACTGGCTTGGTCACCGTCCCAACAAGGCCTTTGCCTAGACCTGAGAAAAAACCGCTTACGCCACCTTCCGTCTTCACCCCTTCCACCGTGGATGTGATCACGCTGGTCAAGCCGCCGAGAATACCTGCATGACACAAAATACTACTCTGAGAAAAGCAAACGTTGCAGAATCCACTGCATAGTAACAGTGTGAATATGATGAAAACCCATACTATATATACATACCATGAGCAAGTCCATGAATGCCTGCCACTAAATGCTCCCCACTGGTCGCACCATGGTAACGGATATATTCTCGTTCGCTTTGGTGCCGGTTGTCCATGGTCTTACCAAGTCCATCTGACAGAGTACCAGCAAACTGCAAAAAAAAAAAAAACACCACCACAAAAAACAAACAGATGAACAAAAAATGTATATTATAATAATCTCCAAGCTAAACCAGAGAATGGTGCAGACTATCTGTAGTTATAAAGCAGATTATTGCTTTGTATTTACTTTTAAAGGGCTATTTAATTGCCATTTACATTCTGCGTTGCTGTTTGGACAATGGAGAGGAGGATGTGGGTGGATTTATAATTACAAGATATTTGTATGTGTTTAGCATAAACAGGAGGAAGGGAACACATGGGTAGGAAAAAATAAACAGCTTCCAATTTTTTTTATTTTTTTTTGTAGCACAAAAATAAACAGTAAAAAAGTGTCTCGAACCTTCTTGCCATAGTTAGCAACAGAATACACATATTCCACACAATAATTTGACCAGTAAGGAAGTCTTACACCGGCTAAAGTACACTGCTTTTTCATATAGCGCTTTTTCTTCCTGTACTCTTAAGGAGCACAATAGGCTTAGATTTAGGTTTAGACACACACACACACACACACACACACACACACACACACACACACACACACACACACACACACACACACACACACACACAAACCTCAGAGGTGTTCATCTACACACAAAGAATGGTGAGGAAACACAAAGAGATGAAAGGTGTGGTAGCATTTTAGCAGAGTCAACCAGAAAACGCTCGCTGTTAAGTGTAATAAAACCTTTGCTAGTACGGGAGGTAATACGAGTGATTCAGCACAACCCATGTTGGCCAAATTGAATGGAAATCTCTGATTAGAATGCTGTTCTTATTGTCCTCCTTTATTCATAGCCCAATCTCCATTATCTAATGCAGGCATGTTGTATCAGAGCTGTATGGTGGAGAAGTAATCAGAAATGGGCTAACACACGCCAGCTAATTACTAATATCCTACAAGTCTTCTACTTCAGAGTTCTGTTGATTTAGAAAATAATACAGGATGACGAGACCCAACAAGCCTATAGATAACCTGTTTAATCATTAAGTACCAGTAACAACAGTAGTAATGGTGACTAAATAAATAAATAATCAGAGGTCATGACTATTTGATAAGATAACTGAAATGGAAAACTCTGAGATGCCTTTTTTCCAGCTAGTTTGGAGAAAAGCAACCAAAAAAAAAAAGCTAAAATGTTACAAGGCCAATAATGACCTATCTTTCTACACTAAACATCATACTTGGAAAGTAGCAAAGTGATATTTCACTGTACATTTATAATGACAAATAAGGGCACTGATTTCCAATTGCTGGGGAAAAAAAAAACAGCTAGCGAGCAAAATTACGATGAAAAACTTTTTTTGTTTTGTGCCTGTAACCTCTGTGGTACTAAATCTAATAGATTTGCCCAGTTTTCGAGAAGGATGTTTTTTTGCCTGAATGGAAAATCTTTACAAAACCACTCCAGAAAAATTCCCTTCAAAACTGATCAAATTCAAGTGTACTTTTTTGGAAGGCTTTAAGCGGTCAGTAGAACAGTGTTTTATATTTACACAATTCCCTGAGCGTTAGCATGTCCTCGGAACGATTGATCAACTTGCAGAGCTAGTCAATTTGTTAAAACCACATCAGAATTTGGGTTGTACTTGTAACATCTTACTAAATTAATCTCAAAACTGTCAGCACGATGTTCTTAATGTGAATGTTTGCCCTGACAAATTCAAACCACTCAAAAGGTGACGTGATTTTCAATTCATGTCTCAATAAATCTTCATCCTATTCAAGAGCTTGTCTGTTAAAGTAACAAGCAGTTGTGATGCCAACATTGGCCCTTTCAGACAGTTAAAAGCCTCCTGCAGGGTCCCTAAGGAGTGGACAGTCTGCTTGGACACAATCAATGACTTATTGTGGCTCCCAGTGTGAAGTGATTGATAACTCATTTGTCTTAGTCAAAGGTCCTTCTATACGCATGACCCAGAAAACCGTTTCATTCAGTCACACATTCAAAATGTGTTTTTTTTTTTGTGTCCTGTAATAAACACAGCAGAAATTCTACTCTTGAGAAAGATTCTTTCCACGAATTTAGGTTAGGAAATTATAGTATGACGTCTTGCGATCGTAAAGAATTGATGAAACATGAAGTCCACACTCTGTTAACTGGTCAGAAGATAAATGACGCATTCGTCTTTCATGACATTAAGTAACCCATGACTAGGAAAACATTTACTGCACCAGTGGAGTGCTTCTTCTCATAGCAATGCTGAGATGCTATGATGATGGGATGCTGATTTTTCACAGTGCCTCATTCAGCTGTCAAATATATCAGGCAGTAATTTGTCTAGCGGGGTGGCTTCCCACCCTCTCGGCACAGTTGATCTGACTTTACCCAAAGGGCCCCCCCGATCCCCAGCAGGTGCCTCCTGGAAGTGGGTTTGTGTTACAGGCTGAGAGAGCTCCCTACTGGAGCCTGAGCTCTGGGTAAACACAGGCGCATTCTGCTGAGTTCCGGCAGGAGCCAGGCATGAACTTGGGATGACCTCTCCAAGCAAAGTCCCTGGTGAGTTCAACTGAAGGCCAGCTAAAATTCTCTCCTCCTACTCCTCTGTCTTTTTTAAGCTCTGCTGTGAAACTAAACCAATACACTTAGCAGATCTGTATCAAGGGGGAGGGCGAGCAAGAGGAGAATGCTTTCAAGTTTATGGCCCTCCCAACTCACTGCTCAAACCATTAGTTCCTTTAGCTTAGTCGGAGAGAAGGAACTCTAAACATGTGTGTGGTTGTGCAATTGTGTGTGTGTGTGGGATCCAGCCAGAGTGTGGCAGTCATAAACTTGTTCACAGGGTGCAGCGATCAGAGGTGACAATGCATACAAGGTAAAGATGGCAAAACTATTAAATAGTTAAGGTTTTTTTTTTCTTCTTTTTTTAGAAAACATGAACACGATGGTCAAAGTGTTCTATAATGACAGCAGCATAGTTGGACAGATGAATACTTGATTAGGGTTGTAGTCCACAATAAAGCTAAAGGAGTACTTGAATGTCTTCCAAACAAATAAGAAAAAAAAAATATTTAAAAAAAAATAAGTGTAAAAGGAAATAAAATGTCTAAACCATTCGCAGATACATAAAACCAAAAACTATTTGACAAATCATCAAAAGCTCTTTTTAAGATTTTTCCCTATTGAAAATTACAGCATGCAATTTTTATGAGGTAGGGAAAGGCTTTGGCAAAACATTTTAGTTGACCCATTCTTGGAAATATGCGCACAGGGAGTTATTTTGTTATGAAAATTTGCCAGTGGCAACAAAGAATTAAGAACGGGTGGAAACTCTTCCCAGGTAATTAGCAGTCATGTCACCTGGCTTTCTCTCATATTTATTCATTTATTCAATTTTTCACTTTGTTTGTTTCAGTCAGTTCTGGTTCTTTGGGATGCACAACAAACAGAATCAGACTAATGAGCTGAAAACCATTTCTGAGTTTTGGTGATTAGTGAGCAGAAGCTACTGCAGGAATGTATAATGAAGTTAGGGTAGGATTTGATTCTAAAACCAGCTCTCTCAGCATGCTCTCCTGGCCAGAACAGTAAACCAGGAGGGGAGGACTAAAGGGAAACTCAAAAAGGGGCTAGCTAACTGGGAGCTGGCTGCCACTGAAAGACCTGGACCTAAACAGACCTGCTGGGAGCTGGCTGCAGGACTGGATATACAGGCTGGAGCAAAATTATAGTCTGACCACACACACTACTGTACACACTGTACACACCATCTGCTACAACAGCAGTCTGTCAGCGCAATGAGCTTTTCATAAGATGACATAAGATGTAAATGTGTATAGTAAATACAGTAGCGAGAAAAGAAATGTAGACATTTTCATTTGTTTTATTTTCCATTTATGGCATTTAGCAGACACCCTCATGCTGTGACAGCTTAATGACCCTGGGATTTGAATGCGCAAGCTTCCAATGTCTTAACCACTGATCTACAACTACCTACACACTCCTATAATACTATGCTTTTATTTTTCTTAGATTGTAGCTGGGGTACTTTTCATCTCGGCATGATGCAGATACACACTTTCGAACTTTTAAGGACGTAGTGTGATGATTAACTAAACTTTTTTTTATTTCGGTGGTTTCTGCCTTTTGTCTAGTTGTTTCAAAGTGTTACTACCATCTATCATGTAATACATAGTAAAAGAAGAATCAACTTGCACTGCTCAGGTTTATGAACTAAACAATGGAATGATACATCTTTTCCCTGCAAATATGAACTCAGAGAAATGTTGTTTTAATAACCACTTAGCAAACAAAGCAACTTGAAATTCCAACCTAGCATTGAATACAAGCCAAAAGCATCAAAAAAGATGACGAAATAATGTGTTGTTTTAAAAAACCCTAATTGCTTTGTATGCAGAGATCGAACTGACTGTGCTCATTGTGAGCTAGTACACAAAAACACAATACTATGGAAAAGAAGAACGAAACATAAAAGCCCTAAGAATCACTGGGAAAAAGTGGGATAACTAAAGAGCTAAAATGTTTGGGGAAACTGACCTGATGGCCAATTGTTCTTAAACGTGTAATTTCAGATTAGTTGTTATAATAACTTCTACTCTTTGTGGAATACTTTACACTAGATTTTGTCTGCGGTTATTTTCCCAATAAACCGTAAGAGCATTAGTAAAGTTGAGCACTGATGTTGGGCCAGACTGTTAGTTCCAGTTCATCCCAAAGGTGTTCTGTAGGGTTGAATAACCCTGAGAAACATGAGTTAATAGATATTGCTTTGTGCACAGGGGCAGTTATGCTGGAACAGGACTGGGTTCTTAGTGCCAAAGAACTGAAATCTTAATGCTACAACATACAGACAATATAGACAATTGTGTACTTCATGGCACCAGTATAGTTAAGGCTCATGTATGCAGATCAGTGATGCAGCACATATTGGTGTGATAGTTAGGTGTCTGCATAATTTTGGCCATACGGTGTGTTAAAACCTAATCAACAAGATTCAGAGCATTACCTTAGCTGCTGAGTTGGAGACCCCATGTGTTACATTGCGTATCAGGCCTCCTACATTCCCATATTTGATGAGCTCGGACATGCCCTCTGAGACATCATTTAGCAGGCCCATGGGATTGCCCAAGAAGTCCACTGAGCCAAGTATCTGGGCAGCCTGACTAATCAGCTCCTGCACACGTTACCATAGACCAGCAAGAAATCATCAGAATGTACAGGTACATATTTGAACATACGTATGTTAAAACGTTGTGTTTTTATCATTTGAAACAAAAAGGAATAGCATGTGCTCTTGGATGTTAAAACAGACTGAAACGGAGTCCTACCTCTCTGAAGTGTTTGAATATGTCATTGATGATAATCTCCTGGGTTTCATACGGGTGGACTCGAGTGAAAGGATACATATCAATTATTGCATCCTCGAACTTGATCAGTGGGATTCCCAGAGTTCCCTTTAGAGTCTGCAAAGAGTAAAAATGGAATAAAGCTTCATCCGATCCACGGGAAAATATAATTATTAAATAAATAGTGTACCCTTTTCAATGTGGTTAAAAAGTATGGCAAACAGATATACTACTATTAAGGTGTCCTTCTTTAATAAGTTTTCCCCCATTTCAAATCCCAATACCAAACCTGCTACATGTAGCTTCTGTTGCCAAATTAGGAAAAACATTAAAGGTGTCCTTTTAACATGATTTAAAATAATTTCCACACCGTCCAGATCAGAATATGGCAGTACTGAGTTGGTGCATACATTATTCATTGATTTATTTAAGCAAATAAATGTTTTATAAGTGTCACTGATGCTACAATTTCAGTGTTCTTGGCTATTCTTCTGAATATTTGGTTCGTTCAGCTCTTGCACCTAGGTGGCCTGCAGTAAAATGCAAAATGACTAGAAAATGTGATGAAGTGTGTCAAGCCTAGGAAGTGTACATAAGAAGTTAAGCACACTTCCTAGGCAGCCTCGCTGGTGCTAATGTGTTGATTTTTACCTTCAGGTCTGGAGGCAGCTTGTGTGAAGTGAAGACACTTAGTTTAACCTGAGGGAGACTGATCTTCAGGTTCTCAAAGTAGTACCGTTTCCGAGGTCCTGCTTCCTCACTTGCCTTCTCGTACAGGTTCTCATCCAACTTCTCAACCTCTGAAAAACCCCCCCAGTTCCACTGTCATACGAAGCACTAATCATTTTACTAAAACAACCTTTTATCCCTAAGGGACAACACAGTGATTTTTTTATACCTCCTTCTGTTTTCCCATAGCCAAAAAAAGTCAGCAGCTTGAGGAAGAGTTTCTCTTCTATGATGACAGTAAAGCGTCCAGCAGTGACCATAAGATGCTGAGAAAAGCAAAAGAATGTAATCGTCAAAAAAGTCACAGAAATGTTAGAAATCGACGAGGAAATATTCCACGACTAAATAATTGCTTTAGCAAAGTATTTCATAATGACAAGAAACACACCGACACCTAGTGATTTTTACATTTACATTTACAGCGTTTAGCAGACGCCCTTATCCAGAGCGACTTACCTTTTATCTAATTTTTATACAACTGAGCAATTGAGGGTTAAGGGCCTTGCTCAAGGGCCCATCAGTGGCAGCTTGGTGGACGTAGGAATCGAATTCACAACCTTCCGATTGGTAGCCCGACACCTTAACCACTAGGCTACCATATCCCCTTAACCACTTAACCACTAGGCTACCATATGATTTACCTTGAACAGCTCTGTAAGCATGAGACTGCTGGGCACTTTGACAGCATTGACTTGCAGAGCAGGTCCTGATTCCATCACAATGCCCTCACAGATGTTGGGAGTTACAAACATCATCACTGGCTGTGTGTTGCCCAACAGCTGGTTATCCACCTGAGGGACAGACCCAGAGAAGGGAGGAGAAAGGAAAAGAAAGAGCCGAGTGGCACAATAGGCCAGAATTCATTAGTATTACTAATCTCTTCAAATAAACATGAAAAATGCTACTTTACAATATTTTGCTTCAGGCACCTGAATTTTCTTCACGCTGAGCTCTAGGACTTGGCTGGCAGCAGTGCGTGTATAGTGCAGATTGATGCCAGACAATGTGGCAAACACCAGTTCCTCAGGCACCTTGTTTACCAGAGACAGCCCTACTCCTTCCTCCAAGTTTATCAACACCTGCAAGAACAAAAGTTAAGTTTTGGTCATGATTGAATGAGTTGGGCTGGTCTTGGATCATTACTCGAAACGCCATGATATTAGCTAATAGTTACAGTTTACAAACTTCCCGTTGTTATTGTGACACTGGATACTTGCATGAACATAAATATGATGTGGACCACATGTATATATCAGTAAACAGCTCATTGACAGCTCACTTGTAATCAGAATGAATTCATTTGGATTCATTTGGATTCATAACACTCACCACCTGGGACATTGGTGACTTTCAGCCTGTAAAGACTTATTCAAAACATATTTACAGGGCCTTCCAAAATGATTGGCACCTGTTATGAAAATTGTCATATTTTGTTTGTTTTGTAATGTCTGTCCTGTAATGTATCACAGCACTGAGTCTCTTCCTGTAATGTCTAAGAAAGCTGGGGACATTTGTACAAGGACGTTGGTCTACTCCGTTACGCAGATCGTTTTTGTGTGTTTCCAGAAAGGAAAAACTGATTTAGTTTTTTCCCCCTTTTCTGTATTCATGTGGAAATGTGATTAGCCCATTGTCTTGTGGAATGATACATCCATGGTGAAGTCAGAAACTCTTGACAGAGGCAACCAGGTTTCAACAGAATTATCCTGGTACTTAGGAGAATTTATGACACTATCAATCTTCCTATGAACCCTGAAACATCAGCCATAAAATATCCCCAAAGCTTCACTCATCCACTTAAATATTTTCCACTACGTATCAAGTGCTCTTCCTTTTATGAAGTCATATGTGGTTTAAATAACTGCTGATTATGTGCATGACCGTTTTATTTTGGTCTCATCTGACTATAACAGGATGGCACTTGCAGTTCTACTGACGCATGGGGAAGTTCAGGTGCTGTGTTTTGTAAGTTGCTCTCAAGAAGGTCGTCTTTCATTCGATTGCTTGCTGTTGAGAAACTGGCTTTTGAACCCACACAAATCAGCTGAAACCTGCAGTTCTGAAACTGATCTCTGGGCTCTTTTTCCCCTTCTTTGGCATCCTCCTCACTATATGCACAGTGTGTGCATGTCAGCTGTTTTGCACATCTTTTACTATAACCTTGATTTCAATATGTTTGAGCTTTCATTTTTAAGTCTCTTTTCTAATAGTTTTTCAAATTATTGAATTAGATAAAAGCAAATAACCTCAAGTTCTCCCTCAGGATCCTTTTTTAGTGTGTTCTCTTTGTTTTGGTTCTCCTCTGTGCTGAGGGATGTTCTGTTATTTCGCCGCTGATTGAGGTCACTGATCTGGAACAAAAATAAAACTCTCCAGGTTAACAATCATGAGCCAAGCGCAAAATGGCAAGTGGTATTAATTCAACCAAATATTAACATAATCGACTGTGCACCTGCAGTACACGAGTGGGTCCATCAGGAACAACCTGCACAGACAACACCCCAGAACCAGGCCTCATCTTCTGATTAATAAACTGCTGTTCTGGGGGTTTTTCAAGCAGTCCTGAGTCTGGCCCGAGCACCACCTCTGCACCATCATACAGACCTGAGATTCCTCCCTTCACCTGCAGAAACAAATCACAGTAACAGGATAAGAGGTAGAACATAAGCACTTAATGTAATGTAATACTATAATAATAACCAGGGCACTTGATATGAGTAATTATGGTTGAGCCTCAACCCAAAAAAAAGAGGGGTGAAAAAAGGTGGAAGAGAAGACAGACCTGCACCACTAGTCGGGGTAAACCACAGGTAAGCATGCCAGAGCAGAAGTGCCATGTCTGGGTAGTACTACGGCGAGGGTCTTGCCGCTTCAGCATCAATGGCTCGTAGCTGCATGACAAAACAGAGACAAAAAGAGGTAAGAAATTAAAGAAAAAAAAAAAAAGGCAAGGGTGTTTAAAGGGCAAGAAAAAGCTCTATGGATAGCACATGGAGAGAAAAATTCAGTTATTTTCAACCAAGCAGATGTTCCACTGAATTGACCCTTTGTTCAGAAAAATTCAATTCATGCTGTCTATAGGACTAACTGACTGACCTGTTGTTTGTGACTGCAGCAAGCCCAGCAATGTCCAGCACCATGGAGCATTCAAGAGGTCTGGGTAGGGCAGGTTTACTCTGAGGAGGAGAGGAACCCTCATGACAAAGCATTCCTTTTCCGCTCATTCTCCACAGCTGAGACCGCTTTCCTGGTTCCTACAAAAGCCAGACTCAAGGCTGGTTAGACAGAGATCTGCAAAAAAAACGTTAGTAAGAAATGTGTTAAAAGAGATAAAGTGGCACCTTTTTCTTTAGAATGACTCTCTGTGTCTTTGTCTCAACATCAAGCACTAGTTCAGCACAGCTGGCATCACGCTTCATCGCTCCTGGCCTTTTACTTGCATCCCTGAAGTGAAAGCAAATCTTTAAATCATAAATATCAACAAGATATAGATCAAATGCATAAATCACATGCCACCTATCATGCGTCTCACATCGATCTGTTAGAGAACTTACTGAGAGAATGTGAAAGTTGCAGCGATATAGATGAAGTTCTCATAGTAAAGCTTGTTGTACTCTCTAAAGCAGTTCATGTCAGCGGTGACCTCAGAGGACCCAGCTCCTTTTACAGTCAGTGTAATGTAAGGAGGAAGAATGGGTTCATCACAAGCATAGTCCAGTACAGCTCCAGCTTTCACTTCGGTGTGCAGTCTGATATCTGGCACTTCATGCTGCCAGAACTGGATTGGCACCTAAAGCAACAACAAGGTTTCATATAACAAGTCCCAAGAAAATATTCATATTTTACAGTGCTTATAAATGTGATAGCTAAACACACAAAATGAATAAATGCATCTACACAATGTATAAAGGGGAAGTTTTTAAAAAATTGCAGATTGCAATTGACCACTCTCCCTCTGCTGAAACTAAATATCCTGTGTACCTTTAAAAAAAAAAGAAAAAAAAAAAAAAGAAGTATAGCTAAAAAGCTCGATAATGGCAGAAGACAGAGTACCGTAGATGTTTATTTTTAATTTAATGTATCCGTTAATATTACAGTTGTTACATATCTAAAAATATGACAGCAAATGCTTTGTCTAAGGGGGTTTTTACACCTGGTCACTTCAAGTCACTGGGCAAGTCGTGGCCTGATGGTTAGAGAGTCTGACTCGTAACCCTAAGGTTGTGGGCTCGAGTCTCGGGCCAGCCACGACTGAGGTGTCCTTGAGCAAGGCACCAAACCCGGCAACTGCTCCCCGGGCGCCGCAGCATAAATGGCTGCCCACTGCTCCGGGTGTGTGTGTTCACTGCTGTGTGTGTGCACTTTGGATGGGTCAAATGCAGAGAACAAATTCTGGGTATGGATCACCGTACTTAGCCGTATGGCACTTCACTTCACTTCTTGCGTTTTCTGTGATCCGATGGCTATCCGATCGTAAAAAGACCAGGTCTAAATGCCCTCCGAAACGGTTTCGAGACGGATATAAATCCGATTGCACAAACCACTTCAGGAGGTGGTCTGGGACGCATTTCAGCTGGACAGGTGTAAATGAATGTGGTTGTTCAAGCCACATACGTCAGCGCTATACTCCTCCCTAACGGAAGTACGTCACTCGCAGGTGACACGCGAGTCGTGCATCGCGCCAGAAACAGATATGTTTTCCCACCAGCGCTTTCACCCAGGTGTCTCGTTGGGATTAAAATGCACTGCTGCCACCAGCGAAAACGCAGCAAACAGTAAATGCTGTTTTTTGTAGCAACCGCACACACCAAAGCGTGTTCCATTTCAATTACACCGGAAATGAGGTACAATATATTTGCATATTGGGCGGTAGTAGAAAGATCAGATTGATATCCGATTCGCCACGATGCATTTATGTGGCCTAGTGTAAATGGAACAGTTTTAACAAATCAGATAGCTATCAGATCAGAGAAAACACATGAAGTGACCAGGTGTAAAAAGGCTCTAAGAGATTAATCTCTCACCTTGGAGATGTTGTCTATGCGGAAAGGTGGAGGCAACTGGTCTGTGTCACTAAATGAAATCTGAAAGGTTGCTCCTTTCAGGGCGATTTCAGCGAGTAGAAAGTAGCAATTACCCAACGTGTCTCTAAGGAAACACACACACACACACACACACATATATATTTAAACAAAAATAGACAGTGCTTATTAATTGCTATTCAATACCAGTAGTACATAACGTCACCATTACCTCATGTTGACATGGAATGATTTGGGTTTGCTGATTTCAAACCCTCCAGACCAGGTGCAGTTTGGTATGTCCATGAGTCGGACACAAAGGAGTTGATCGTAGTCATTCCTGGGCCAGTGGAACACCACACTAGAGCCTGACAGAGTGGAGATATAGCCCTCGGGATTGGCTGTGCCCTATAGTGCACATAGAGTGTGCAATATGAAATAGTTTTCTTCATATTCATGGAAAACTAATGTAAGCAGTACTAACATGCATCCAAGGATACGTGTTTTAAAGAACTTGGTTTACCTTTCCTTTAGCAAACTCTCTCTGGGAGAAAGCCAGCTTGTGTGAAGATTGATTGTCAAGCAGATAGCGAGGTGCAAAAGTCACAATGTGGGTGTTCTGGTAGCGTCCCTTCCCTTTCCTGACGTTAATTCCTTAAACGATCAAGATCATTACTGTTAAATAACACGATACATAAATGATGAAGCTGATAAAAAACAATATTACACAGAAATTAGAGAATATTTTGGTCACCTATATTATAGATGAGCCCCGGTCTGTTCCCGGTTTGGATGACTTTAACGGCTCGAACTCCACTTCCACCATCCAGTGAGAAACCCTGACACCAGCCAGGAACACCATCTGGGTGGATCCCTTTACCAACACGCATAGTGCACCTGATGGACAGACAGGGAGAAGAAAATCAGAAATTCTACGTCAGATCATGAAAGAGAGACATTGACCAATGTTCAATTTGTTAACCCCTGTTTACTGACATGAGAGGTTGTTCTTTGTCTGCGTAGCAGAAAAGTAATGGACTAAGACTCCTGGCTAGCTCATGCTCCTCAAACTGCCCGGCAGCATCCGTTCTGCTGTTGTCCTGGCGGAAGATCAGAGGCAGCCCTGCAGGCCGCAATACAGAGTATTGTATGTAAAGTCAAATAAAACTGCACCATTTTTAATTACACTTTAGTAGTTAGATTACTGGGTAAAGTACCTGTCTTGTTTAGGAGCCAATAAGGAGCGGAGATGAGGATCTTGAGCGCCCCCTCTGCTCGGAGAATAATGCGGATGGTAAGACACAGCAGCCGCTTGTTTGCGTCATACAGACGCATGCGCACCACGTAGTTCTGAGTGCCAGAAGGAATCAACAGCTCCTTACACACTGGGAAGTTCTCCAGAAGAACACCTGAGAGAGATGAGGTAAGGATTAGGAGCAATGCCACCTGTCAGCGTGCTTAAATACTGGATGACGTATTGTTATTTTAGATGGACTATTAAACTAGAAATATTGAATATATGAAACTCGTTCAATGCTGCCGATGGTACTACGAAGTGCACTAGAAGCATTTTAGATTTGCAAGACTGTTTTTTAATTCTATGAACAGTTTCATTGCCCTGCTTACTTTTGAAATCTCGGACACGAGTTGGTCTCTAACTTACCTAACTCTATATTCTGTGAGGTGTCTGCTGCATGAAGTACCGACTCTTTGCCTGGCTTCATGGTTCCCTTGATTGAGGTCCCTTTGATGTAGTAGTTGAGGTCACAGGGCAGCAAGTTAGTCAGCACTAAGGTGGGTAACAGGTAGATGGTGTGACCTGGTTGCCTGTAAATCTGCTTAGCACTACCAGGGACCATTTTAGCCGGTTGTTGCTCAGGATAGTTCTCTTTCTTGATAACCACACAAAACCTAAAAAGGACAAACACACACAAAACAAACATATTGCCGAATTCCTTTAAATTCCAACACATTCTCTAAAAGCCTTTGTTTACCTGAAGCTACGTTTGTTTTGGTCATCAAAGTCAGCTGACTGGCACTCCCTTTTGTTGCTGCTGACCTCCCCAGGTCGTTCCACACTTGTCCAATGGATGGGCAGCTTACAAAAAAATAGTCCCAAGCCTTTAGGCCGAGCTTGCAGTCTCCATGAGGTCAGGTGGAGAGGGATAGCCAAAGCTTCTCCAGGCAGGACAGGTGGAAGCACAACAGGCTCTGTTGGGAAATTCAATCAAAATCAGTGAACTACTTTTGCACCGCATAGGATTATTTCCTTATATTACTCATTTACCTATTTGTGTTCCACAGTAAATGTATTACTTAACATTTTATATGACCATTACAAATTCCTTTGAAATCGAAATAAATACATTTTGAATAAATATTTTGATAGGAAAGAACAGAATGCTCACTGTCTGGAGCAGAAGGGCTGTCTAGCCGTACTTCCATGGGCAACTCTAAGCGATTCTTCACCATGAGAGCAGACTGCACAGTGATTACCTTGCTTGCACTCCCCTCCATTGTGATGGAGAAGACCACTCTGACAGGGGGCAAGGCTGAAAACTGCATAGAATTTCAGAAATGTAATGATTAATAGCAGAAATGTTAAAAACGTCTAATTTACATAGAGGAAACCTGCCAAAAAAATACTGACATATACATGAGGATGTATGATGTTGGTTCTGCTGACTGGACTACCGACCTAAATGGCCGACAGAAAAAAAAAGATCAGATGTTAATATTGCTAGCTTAAGCGATGAGGCTGGCATGGCTAGTTAAATAAGATAGATGTTAAGCACCTGAGCAACTGACAGTGAATCATTGTTCATTCTAAATTTACAGAATAATAATATGTTGTACATGAACAGGGGGAAACCTCACCGTGTTGGAGGGGTTGTTGCAATCAGGAGCAGCATAACGGAAGAACACACCGACCTTATCAACTGAGACAGGCTTTACTTGCTCCCAGCCTCCGACACGTACCAAGAGCTGGTGCAGCTTTAACTCATGAGTATGCCTGAGAGCAGAAAACGAAAAAAAAAAAAAAAAAAAATCAGACCAGCAGAGAACCGATGAGTACTTGGAAAGAAAGATTTTTAAAGATTTATATTCAAAGAACAAAGATCATGTGTCACAAAAATCTTATGCTGAGAATGCCCAGCTGATCTGAATTATCTTTCCAGCTGAATCCATATGTATGCTACACACACACACACACACACACACACACACACACACACACACACACACACACACACACACACACACACCTGTGTCTAAGTTTCTCACGGGCCTCGAACTCAAAAGGAATCTCCTCCCCTGGCAGCACCTCTCTCCACTGACTGATGTTGTGTGTGTCCTCTGTCCCAGGCCCACGAGTGTCGGATATTGAGTCAGCACTACTGCTGTGAGACAGTGCCACCCTGTGGACATCAAAAGTATTGAGCTCACCAAAAAGCTCAAGGTTACATTAGAATCAAAGATCTGACGATCATTTTGACATTCTGACCTGGTTGGGCTGGTGGTGAGGGTGGCAAACCACATAGTGCAGCCAGTATGATTACGCAGGGCATAGGGAACGAAAGGCTGCCTCCTTTTAGACAACTTCACATCCGCTTAAAAGAAAAAAAGAAAAAGAAAAAATGTATTACAACTTTGAAAACGTGAGAATAACAAATTGAATTCATTTTCTTTCACACACAGAAACTAATTTACTTAGGACAATCCATAATTTGGGCATTTTAGATATTTAAAATCTAATACTAATAAACATGCACATGCGTAGTTCTAGTCAAGAAAGCATCTAAGGAAAGAACAGTAAAGGCCTTCAATATTTCAGAACAAAAGCAGTGGCATGACTGTACACATAAAAGAACTGCTACCTGCTACTGAAATAAAAAACAAAAAACAAAAAAAAAACTTAACATAACATTAAAAGGCTGAAGCTAGAAGACAAACTATCTTGGAATCGCCAGATGACGGATACCAGCTTGCTCATATTTTTTCTTAGTCTACAACCTGTACCTCGGGCAGCAATCTGTTGCTCAAGGCAAGTCAAGCTGGCAGTGCTCCTAGTTCTAAGGTGAGCAAGAGGAACACCTGATAGCACAAAGAGAGGGTTAGGGAAGAAGACAAGAAGAGAGAGAGACACGTGCATGTTAGGACACACAGAAAAAGACATGCAAGGGAGATGTAGACCAGGAGTACTAAGAAATGAAAAGACTGTATGTAAATTTCAGAACATTAATTTCAGTCAGTGAAACTTTCATTATACAAGTCAATCTTGCTTAAGTTAAACAGATTCATCTAAAAAAAAAGTAGTCATGGCACTCAAGTAAAACTGTATTAGTACATATAATTTTATTCAATTCTAAAAAAAATAAAAATAAAATAAAAATAATAAAAAAATACAATTTTGGGTGAAATGTCGCAGTTGAATTGATACATTTGTCCCCTTTAAGCAACGAAGAAGCTTAACAAAAATGCAGGTCTAGACCCAAGGATGGCAAAGGCAAGAAAAAACACATTGTAGAAAGCAAAAGGAGATGTATTTCCCAGGAGGTTAACGTGTAAATAATGTTTTCCAGGCTTCACTCTGAGTCAAGATTGAATGCATGCCTGCTACTTACTCTGTCCAAAAGTGGGGGGGTCTACGGAGGAGCCCATCCAAGACACAGAGGCGGAGGTCTCTGGCGACTGCTCGTCTTCCTTACAGTAGTCTGCTAACCACGAAGTCTTGGTTGTGCTGTACTGGTCTATGTGTCAGAACAACAGGCCCACAGCGGGGTGAGAAAAACCTCACACCACTCATAAATATGAAGGTAAACAGTTAGTGAAAAGAAGGCAGATGTATAATGGTGCTTGACCCAGACTGCCTACCGAGTAAGACGGAGGTGATGTTCATGTCTAGTCTCTGCTTGGCTTGTACTCCCAGTTTCAGACGAGAAGGATGGAGACGACCTGCCGCTTGCTGCTGCCAATTCAGGACGCAGGGCCAGGGCTCGATAAATGGCTCCCATCCTGCATGCACACATACAAACAGACACCACAGCGTCTTGTCACGCCAGCTTTACTTTTCCAAATTATAATAATAATAATAATAATAATAATAATAATAATAATAATAATAATAAAAAATGTATTATTGTATAACAATAATAAATTGTTATAATAATAATAATAATAATAAATATTTATTATTGTATAACAATAAAATTATGCAACATGTTAATGATAAAGCACATGAAAATAACTTCTGGTAATTAATTAAATGAAAAAAATAAAAAATTATATATATATATATATATATATATATATTACACATATATATATATATACACACACACACACTCACTCACACACAAACATACATATATATATATATATATATATATATATATATATATATATATATATATATATATATATGTGTGTGTGTGTGTGTGTGTGTGTGTGTGTGTGTGTGTGTGTGTGTGTGTGTGATGTGAATAATCCTCAAGATTGGCTGGGAATAGCTAGACTACAAAAGAATAGTGAGACATGCCAGATTTCAACTATTTTGAGCTTTTATATGTAACCTGAACAAGTTAATTTTATTGGGTGAAAAGCCTGTTTGTTTGATTTGAAAAAAAAAAAAACCTTGCAGGATTAGGCACTTTGTAGGCATGTGAATTAGGCACTGAGTAGGCAATAAATGAGTTCTTGAGATCTCACCTGAGAGCTCCCTGTTATAATAATCTCCAGACAGAGAGAAACTAGCTTTTCCTTCCTGTGTAGATCCGATCCTCTGCAGCACAGACAGCCCTTTAAAACAAGGAGGTATAAGCTAAATACAGATATAAGGTATAAGATGTCCCATCTACATATTATCATTATTCAGGCTGAAAAGACAAAAATAAATGCATGTGACCTGATGATCCTTGTAATATTAAGAAGGCAGCAATTCACTGGAAAAGGAGGAGTAATCTCACGTGAAAAGGTGAACTCAGCTAGGGGAACATCACAATCCAAGCAGTCATCAATGAAGCAAATGCACACATTCTCAGCCTTGACCTCCACTCCAGACAAAGGAGGAGAGGAGTGGGAGCCTGACCCGGAGTCAGCTCTGCTCCTGCCAGAAGTGCTTTCTGCGTTTTCTAGTAGCCACGTAGCTGCCTGATCCAACTGACCTACAGCCACACCATTGTATAAGTCACTTTACTCATGCTGTTTCTTTAAAGTTATCAATTTCCCTGCTGAGTACTAAGTCAAATACAACATGTTACCTTTGCAGTGAATGAGAGCACGTCTGCAATCTTCCCTCCTGAAGCCCAGATCCTGAAGGCGTGTTAGCTGACTTTCTAAAATTCCATAAACACACCACTACTAAAAATTTGAATTCTTCACAATCTAAAATCGCACCAACATAATCAGAGAATCATACCCAGTAGGGCTTCTGTTCGATGCCTGAAACTGTCTTTTGGTTTGGTGGTAGTCCCTGGGCTTGCAGTGGACTGGACTACCTGGGAGTCTAAAGCAGAGTTATCAACACTTGGGGAGCCGGTGGGGATGGACTTAGCAATGGCCAGGAAGAGCTGCACATCATTGTAGGACAGCCGGATATCCAGAGAAGGAAACTGGATCTGTAAAGCCAAGCCATAAAAAGAATATACCAAGATAAGGATTTAAAACTGCTAAGGAAACAGGTAAAGTTTAAGAATTATTTTGGGAGTATTCTTACCTCCAACAGGGGTGGAAAGTCTTCCATGTTGAAGGCATCCAGCAGGCCTGAGCTGCTTTGATAGGTGGGACTACCACACAGCTCGACCTGTATATTGACAGGATCAATAATAGACAGCGCTGTGTCTTGCTCACTGCCCAACCGGCAGGAATACACCTGAAAACAAAGAAATTCATAAGAAACAAGGCTTAAAGAAATGCTACCTTAGCAAATGTCCACTGATGTATTACTAATGCTTACAATGCCCAGAAAAATGATTCACCTCAATTCCGGCCAAGATGCCAGAGAACGGTCTGTCCAGAAGACGAGGCTTGTAGGTGAGTACAGTAGTGCCTTTTAGGATAATGGCATTGGTATCTGAACATGATGAGTCTTCCACAACCACAAACTCAGTCCCTGTTCAGAACAGAGAAGCACCTATTGCTGACAAAAGGATTGATGAAAAAATAAAATACATTTTACAACAAAGAGAAACATTTACCTGTAGCATTAAGTTTAACCTCCAGATATTTGTCTTGGGTGATAGGAACAGTAGATCGTTTCGTAACTACTCCACTCTTGACAGTTTTGGGCATGATTGCGCCTGTCATGCCGGGGTCACTCCCATTGCTTGGCCAACGCTGTCGGGTGGGTGCCGCTCCTTTCTCCGTAGGCATACGAAGGAAATCCCTGACTAGCTGAAGCCAGTCAAAAATCAGGAACACTCGCAGGTTGTTTAGCACAACAGTGAAACATGAGGAATCCCTGGTAGATCTAGGAAAAGGGATAAAGGGATTAAAAGCAATAAAAAAGGATCTGGAATCCTAAGTTAATTTATAACGAATTACTAACTTATAATCTAATATTCAACAGCACCTGTAATGTAGCTCTAGTTGTAGAGAAGCTCGATTGGTGCCTGTTCTAGAGGGCTGCAGAATGCAGTCAAACACATTGTGCTTTCCCTCTGTGGCCTTGTTGGACTCGCTATAACGTGTGTCGTAGGCCAAGAGCGAATGAGACACCAGGTTCACAGATTTGGATCCATCTGAAAAACTCTCAAACAGTACCTTGGATTTCATGAAGTCGAACCTATCAAGCAAATACACAGGACACTTCATCTTTGCTGCAATCCATAAAATGATTTCCCTTGACATACAGAAATATTTAAACAAAATGAAATACCTGGCCAAAGACTGCTTATGTCCAGAGGATTTGGAGCCATCCAAAAACTCCAAACTGACATTCATCATGTCAACTAAGAAAGACAATCCTGTATATACGTCACCACTCAGAACCGTCTGTCAATGAGAAATACGGAAGAGTTGAAGACATTAAGCTGATTTAAATGAGTCTCCTGTTTACATTTACAGCATTTGGCAGACGCCCTTATCCAGAGCGACGTACATAAGTGCTTAAAGCTCTAACATTGAATACATTAATGCTGGTTCACTAGGTTACTTACTTAAGATACCATGAGTTTAAAACATTTGTACAAAGTTACAATGAAAAAGTGTCAAAGGTTTTTTTTTTTTTAAATGCAAAAGATAAGGAAAAAAGTGCTAGTTGAAGTTAAATAGGGCCTGTTAGTGACACAACACGAGAATTTAGCATTGTATTACACATCACTACATGCATATCAGTTGTAATAACACATTCATAGCTTATCATATCTTATATGCTTTTCCCAAAAGACCACAACATAATTGCACTACATCAAAGTCTTGACTAGAACTTGCAAGCACAGCGTTTAACATCAGGAGCCTACATAGGTGCTGGGGTCCTGTAGGTTGTAAGGTCTGAGGAACTCCTCCACAGGCTCTCCCAGGTTGTGCTCGAGCAGGCCACGGATCAGCTGGTACCTCTCCAGATCCAAGGAACAGTGTACAGAAGACAGGCTACCATGGATGGACATGTCTGGGACTGCATGACTCAGCTCCCTAAAACACAAATTAGCGATGTGTAATAAAGCCAAAGTAATGAAAAACATTTGTGAGATAACACAACTGCATACACATGGATAGAGATAACAAAAAAGAGGATGTGATGATGTTCTTAAAAGCAGACATAATGTAATTAGGATGTGATATGTGATAAAAAACAAATAAACAATCGAGTGAACACTTACTTGTCCAGGTTGCGTTCCACTTTAAGTTTAAGATGGCAACGCTCCTTCAGGAGGCTGCCTCCAGTTCTGTGCACTGAATAAGAGGGAAAAACCAGGTCTGTGTCTAGGCGCTTCACTCCACTGTCCCAAGGTTCACACGGCAGCCGTTCTGCAGCAAATAAATCCATCTCCTGCAGATCCACGGCAATGCAGTCCAGCAGACATATGTAATCTTCTACAAGAAAAAAAACAAAACAAAAGGAAAGCTTAACTAGCACCTCATATATTAAGATTATGGAAAGTTAAATTCATTCAAAAGGTTAACTTAAGTTATTAACCTGGACTGGAAAGTGTATCGGCATCAGAACTGTGTCCCATAGCTGGCTGAGGCCTGCCTAAGGTAAATCCAGAAGCAGTGGCTTTGACGCTGTCTGCTGACACATCCTCACTCGCTTTCCCCGAAGTAGGCTGAGCATTCTTCACACGATCCTTTAGAAAAGACAAAGAGTATTAACATAAAAGGCACAATGGGTTTAGTACTGAATGCTTAAATACAAAATGAAATAAAAAACGATGAAGAGAAAATGTTTGTGAAATCACAGAAAAGCCCGCATTCAGCCCTGGTTCTGGAGTCACCCCGTTCTGCTTCAGACACCAATAATTCCAATAAACAGCATAGCTGAAGTGGTGTGCTGAGGAACTACAGAGTGCAGTGCATGGGGTACTCCAGGACCACAACTTTTTGGCTCTGAGCATAAAACAAGCAAAAAAAAGCCCTTATTTATTATGCATGTGCATCAGGAAGCTTCACGCAGTACTCAGAGAACAGTATAGAAGAAAAGAGGCAAATGAATACATGTCACCCAAGGAGTAAATCTCTAATGTTATAGGAAAACACAGGGCAAATTAAACATAATCAAACTTAAATTCACCAATGACAACTACCTTATAGTAGGATGGGTCCTTGTATGAATAAGCATGCAAAATCAAATTCTTAAGAAAACAAAAGTTAAGACAGCAAATGTTTATATATTAAATAGGGACTTTTAATATACAATCAAACATAAAATACAATGCATGAGATATATACCACCACAAATTTTCTTTAAAAGCTTGCCCGATACCCTGCTAGTAATCATGCACGTGAAGATGGAGCTACATCTATGAAGCACTTTTTTCTGCAGATGGCTTTAACTAGAACAATGACATTTAAATGCACAAACCTTCACATAGGTTAAACTTTTACCTAATAAATCTCTTCTACTGAAACTTGCAGAGAAAAAATGCTACATAAATGCAACAAGTACAGAGTGGAATTGTTGTGTGTGTGTGGGTGTGTGTGTGTGTGTGTGTGTGTGTGTGTTCACAGTGGTTGGCAGGACTCACCAGAGATGGGAAAAAGGTATGTGCCATGGTAAGTTTCTCTACCTTGTCTTTGAGAGAAAAAGTGCCACGGGTGCCTGCAGGCAGGAATCTGTTGCGTACTTTGAGCTGGCCCAAGTTGGCCACTATGAGGCGCTTTGAGTGGGAGCTTTCTGGGATCAGGAGGACAGGAGCCCCTGCCTCAATATCCAACAGTACACGTGAGGCTCGCTGTGGACGCTCACGCACCTGCTCAGCCGGAAAAAATGAACAATATCAATTTAATGCTTTTATACCACCATTTATTTACTTGTTCTGGAAGAGAATAAACAATGATCAGCTTACTAACCTTTACTAATTTTAGCAATACTTTCTGCCATGATAAAAATTCCCAATTGTCTCATATTGCTAACTAGATAACATACCGACAGGGTAGGGCTGGGCTATAAAACGATAACGATATGTATCGCGATAGACACGTGATCGATATCAATAAAAAATGTGTTCAATAAAACGTTCAATATTTTTTATTCTCCGTCGGAGGAAAACAGAGGTTGCATTAACATGCATTAGAATGCCATTTTGACAGACAAAATATCATTGGTCAAAGGTTAAGGGCACTAAATAAACCATTCAAGCATACATTGTCCAAAGGTTAACAGAAAACAAACAAGGAATGAAAAAAAAAAAGGCTTGCTTACCGCCTGACCCTCCACGGCCGCTCTCTGCCTGCCTAGAACATCCTGTAATTGGGTGAAGTGCTGGATGAAAGCCACCACCTCAGTTTGGAAACGCTGCGTGTGTACATATTGCACTGAAGCCATCTGCAAAGAAACCTTTATATCACACTCCCGTACCAGGAATGGGTCAGGTTCTCCATACCTACACAAAAAACCATGATTAGAACATTCTAATAAAAATAAATACAGTGAATTGCAGAATGTAGAAATAAATTACTTGAGTATGTTGAAAATGAGTGCCTCTCCACCCCGTGTTGTGAAGCGTTCCCTGTACAGATCTCCGTGTGAGGTCAGGTCACTTAGTGACAGGCTACCCAGACTTCCTTGCAAGGCAAGATCCCCCTCTAAAATAATGTAAAGCAAGCAAAATAATTATATTAAAAACAGAAAAGTCAGATAAATAGAGCTAATTAATGCTTTTAGTTAGATAACTAAACTTACCAATCATTTCTAAGTGCGTAAACAATTTTGACACACTAGCCTTAGCAAGCTCATTGGTCTTTTTATTCAACACTAGAGACAAAGAATGAACCTGGGACAGAAGAATGAAGCCTCATTAAAAATGCTCACATTTATTTTCCATTTTACAAACACAACTGCATGACATTCGTAACTAATTTTCTACCTTCAGGTCCAGTTTAGTGTTGACTTTCTCCAATGATTCGTCTTCGTTAGCCTCAGGAAACATGTCTGTTAAATCCGAAGGAGCAGTGTGTCCAGGCTTGGATTCGGGAGACATGCTAGGCACTTTCACAGCATGGTTGTTTGCAGTAGAACCAATGCCAAAGAAGTCCAGAATAACAACCCAGGTTTGCAGTGTGATGAGAACATCTAGACAGTTGAAGTCCACATCTACACTACGACCGATGCTGCCGTAGCGTGTCTGAAACTCAGGATGTCGTCTGTCGACCAGAAGCACGTTGATGTGAACCAAGGAGTCATCTAAGTCTGGCAGAGAGTGAGGGGATTGTGTATTGCGAGAAGGAGATGGGGGAGGTGTGCTGGGACATTCGGAGTCCTTATTACGTTTCCGACTGGATACAGGTGTACTGGGGTGCCTCTGGTAAAACTGGAAGACGTTCTGTGCTTCTTCCATATGGGCTGGTAGTGAGCGTGGCATTTCTGGGTACATAGCACTAGATGCTGTCGGGCATGACTGGGAAAGGTATTCTTTAAGGTTGAAGGTAGATGGCTTGGGGGCACCTCTGGAAACCATAAGGTGCTTGTGCTTTGATTCAGGATTTTGATCCAAAAGGTCTTCCATAAGCAGAGAGTGAAGGGTCAGTTGGATTGACAGAGTGTGAGGATGGTCTTTAGTGAAATCTCCTTCCAGGTCTTGGAATCGTAGACTAACCAGATCCTGTGACCCTTGGCTAAGATCTGCGCTCAGCTGCACCTGGAGCTCAGACACCTTAAAAGTTGCACTGACCTGGGTGAAAGAGGGAGGCTTGCCAGAAGAGCTGTGATCCTGAAGAGGAAGAAGAGTTGAGAGGGAGGATGATTTTGAAGAGTAAGACAAGGCGAGGGAGGGATCTCGGGGGAACAACCCACCCTGAAGGTCAGGAAAACGATGTGGTTTGGATGAGGAAGGTGTAGGGGGTGGTGGGGTTGGAGGCTGACGAGCTGTTGCTTTTTCATCCTCGATTAAAGAGAGATTATCTAGAGTCTGGAGGAGCTGCTCATAAACATGTTTACAAAGAAAAACCTAAAAGGAAAAAAAAAAAAACATGAGAAATGTGACCTTTACAGAAAAACAGCTATACTGTTCTTTATTATTATTATTATTTTTAAGAATTTCTTACCTGAACAGCATTTACAAATTTGCCCTCAACTCTAAGAATGCCTGTACTGTGGTATGGTTCAAGAACGGAGAACTGTGTGACTTCAACAACAGGGACCTTCTCAAGTGTTAACTGGATAGTGGTGTCTTTCAAAATATGAAAGGCTGAAACAGAGAATGGAGGGTAAACACTGGGCAGTAAAATCCATGGCTACTCATTATTCTCCAACAGCAGAAAAAGCTTAATAATCAGCTACTGAATCTTGGCCAACATGTAAAATTTTATTTATTGATTTTTTTAATAATGTCATAACATAAGTGAACAAACATGATCCCAGAATGAAGCTGAAAAGAGGTTAATCTATATATATACACTTGCTCACCTTTTCCACGACTTAGATATTCAAAGAAATCATGGCGCGTGAACTGCGGCTCGTCTAGGTTGAACACAGCCTTGTGGGAGGGAGATTGACTAGAATTGGGCCCTTTCCTCAGGACCAGGTGACTTGTGTTGACTGAATAGAGCCTTATATCCTTTACCTCAACCTGCAATTTCCCCTGCTCGGAGTCTTGCCCTGCAACAAAGTTCTGAATGGCAATGCTGCCAAGGTGACCAACAAGAAGCTCTGGGTGACCAGGTTTCCTAGGAATGGACACAACAGGTGATTCTATACTGACATTTAGGATAAGCTTGACAAAAAAGGAGTCCACACTTGGTTCTGTCTCAAGATCTGCAGGGTCATTATTGTCTTCAAATTCCAGTGTAAAATTGCACATACTCTGAGATCTGGCTTTCTTGGATGGGGTCTCAAAGAGAGACACCATACCACTGTATTCTGCTGTTTTGGTAACCAGGACATTTGAAACTTTTGTGGCAGCAGTCTTTAGCATGGAACGAAAGTTGTCTTCTACCTCGTTGGCAGAAAGACTGAGCTCTTTCAAGAACTTAGCCGAGTGATTGTAGTGCAGGGAAGCCATATGAAGTTCCAGAGAGCATTCTCCTTGAGACTTTTCCAAAAAGTGGAAATTTAAAGCCTCGGATGTAGGCGTTAATGCAGAACAAGTAAATCCTGCACATTCTTCAGAGGAACTATCTTCTAAATTTCCAATACTGACCACAAATTGACCTTTTCCACCTTCTTGAGTCAAATCTACAAGCTGAATACATCCTAGGGAGCCATTGACATCCAGTCGACTTCCCATTGATATGTTGACTTTTGTCCCATTTATACTGGCTGTGGCAATTTTCATGCCCCGCTTTTCACCGCCAATGGCATTTCCAGACGAAACGGTTCGCAAAAGTAGCAGATTTAACCTATGGATCTCTACAGTTAGCTCCTTATTCTGATCATAAGTAGACTGATAATTTTCCTCATGGACCTGTTCATTGGGCAGTGCTGTCATCTGCGGTGTTAATGGAGTCCACGTAGTTTCTTCTTTAGGAAATGATTTCTGAAGAAATCTGAGCAGGTTTACAATAGTTTCAGGGTTGAGAATAATGTCCAAATTGTTAACTTGCATGGTAGTTACCTGTAGAGAGCTTTCTAAATTCATTGATGGACACTCTGAGCTGACAAACTGGTACTCTAGTTTAATGAGGGCCTCCTGATCAATAAGAAAAGGGCTGAGTGATGATATTTTCTCAGGAGACTTCTCATCTTGTGATACTGGCGATGTAGGATGGCTCTCTCTTAGACTGCCAGTGGGCACATCAAAACTGAGGTGCTTATGGGATGCCACAAGCAGATCAAAATCAGAACCGTATGTTTGCAATGTGTCCACCAGAAGAAGTCCATGGACTGTGAGGGAAACCTCAGCGTCATAAGGTCGTTTCACAAAATGTGCGTTTGTTCCAAACACTTTGAGGACAGATATATACTGCCCTTCAACTTCAACTCCAAGCTGCATGTAGTTGATGTTGAATTCTGCCAGGAGAAGCCTAGACTCAACAAGCACCTCACGTGTGTGTTGCTCCAGAGTCATTACACTCTTAGTGAGATTTTTGTCAGACTCCTGGAGCTGACATTGACTGTCCTCCTTCTCAAAAATCTTTTCGTGTCGCAGAGTTAAAGGTTCTGGTGACTTGATGGTCTCTCCCATATAAGCCTCATCTGCACTTGGACTATCCAGTCTAGCCAAGCAGCTTCTCAATGCAGTCATTTTCTCTAGGTTGATGTGTATTTTGAGGTCTGGTAAGGTACCTGAGAGAACTGCACCAGGAAGCTGAGGATCTGAGGTGTAACGCAGTCTCTGCTCCAGCTGTAAAAGCACATTGAATTTCTCCACTACATGAGTAGGCCCCACTTCATTCTCTTGTAGATGCTTCCAGTTGTCTTTGTAGCGACCGACCATGATCTGCAAGTCATTAAACGATAAAGAATACTTCTCATACAGATTCCTGCCAAAGAGCTCAACCTCCTCTATTGATTTAAGGCTACAGTGGTCCTGCCCTTTATACTCTGTCTCTGGTTCAGGAGGGGGAGACCCAGGAGGTGTCTGGAATTCCTCATCACTGAACTCCTCTTCTTCTGACACTTTGGACTTTGTTTTCAGATCTTCTAGAAGCACAAGAAGAAAACAGAGGCATATATTTAGCTATGAAGAATTGTTATAAAATAAGCAGAAACACTCAACAGAAACGTCCCCGTAGTCCAATGAACACAATTCTGTACTTATCACCTTGGGAATTGGTAAGAAGGATGCGACCGAGATCAACAATCACTAGCATGGGGTCTTCGGACTGAAAGTCATCAGGAAAGATGACCTGAGGTGCGCAAATATCCAATCTCATTGTCCATCTCTTACTATTTTCCTGTGGTAAAAAAGAAAAAATCTTTCATCTAAAAGTCTTATCAACTTATTCTCAAAGAAATAATAGTGCACGCTAAAATGTCTTACTATGAACTCTCCGACTAACAGCTGGTCTATGGTCTGCCGGATTTCAGCTTTGGTCTGTATTTTGAGCTTGTTGTACTGTCTCCTTACTGCATCAGCCACTCTCAACTCTAACTCTGACTGATATCCAAACCCTGAAAAAACAAAAAACACAAAAAAAATCAGTAACCATCAAAATATTAAACAAATCATGTGGTGACTAAGGGTGAAAGGTCTAATAATTGAGAGTTAATTCAATACCTGATGTATGAACTCTGCCTTTGTAGAAAAAGTCAGCCACTTTCTTGATGGCTTGGGGATTGTAAATGATATTAAGAGGACTGGTATTGACCTCCAACCTCCTCTCAAACCTGCCTTTTGGCATACGTTCGTAGATCATCTCAAAGACAGGTGATGCAGAAGATTCCATGTCAGATGCTAAATAAAGTGTAAAGTGTATACGAAAATTTACCAAATGTTGGATTTCGCAGAATAATTCCCTAAAATTAAAGGCTAAAAGTAAACAATGACTCAATATAAGGCAAAAATCTGCGTATAATCTGTTTATACAGAACAATGTCATATCTCAAGTATACTTTTGCGGGACTTTTATTATCAATTACTTGAAATCTTTGAAAATAGGTCAAACCCTTTTCTATTGAGTCATTTGGGAGCCCAGTGATTTGTTTAAAAATAACCAAACTGTTAGATTTTCCCTCTCCAGAAAACACTCACCGGTGCTGCTTCTGTCTGTGCTGCTATTCTGCCCAAACGGCTGATTGACAGTGACAGCAATATTGCTCTAGTAATAAAGAGATTTTGTGGGACAATTAAACCGCTTAACATTTTAAATTGAAAGGAAAAATAATAATGAGAAGTTAAGAGACCTTTACCGGTTTTGGTGACACCAAGAAAGGGAAAATAGACCCCAGTGTAGTGAGGTCTCTGAGAAACAGCCCCCCAAGCTTTACAGACAGTAAAGAGGACTCTGAGCGAGGCAGAGACTCAACACCAATCTTTACACCTGCGAAGCGAAAAACAAAGTATTCAGCTTAAGGACAAATAGATATTTGGTTGTCTTTTTATTATAATAATAATAAGGTTGTCTTGCTGAAAAAAATACATTGTTATGTTAAAATTACTGCACCTGAAAACTCCAACTGAATTACACCACTCTCATTGGATAAACGATTCAACTTGTCCTCCTGGAAAAGTGTGACGGTTGCTTTCTCTAAGAAGAAATCCAGCCGTGCAAACAGATGGTCTCTTCGGGTAAACGTATTCAG
Source organism: Tachysurus fulvidraco (assembly GCF_022655615.1). Lineage (NCBI taxonomy): Eukaryota > Metazoa > Chordata > Actinopteri > Siluriformes > Bagridae > Tachysurus > Tachysurus fulvidraco. The sequence goes on from NC_062540.1 coordinate 13,092,893, forward strand.
TGATTGAGAGTCTTCCAATGCGTCAAAGAGGTCATCTGGTTCAGCTGGGGATGGCAGTGATTCAGATTAAATTTACACCGTGCTACTGGACAGACAACCATGATATAAAAAAATGGAAATATATTATGTTTTAGATCATCCATTTATATATATATAAAATCATAAACACATCACAACTCACCCAGCATTTCCCATTGGCTACTTGCTGGCATGAGCTCATCTGTCACAGGCTGACCATCAGGCCCTCTCTCAGCACCTCCATACCAACCACCCCAACCAGGAAACCAAGACTGCAGGTACTGAATCATACCAGAACTGCCACTTCTTGGAATAGAACCAGAAGGTGAAGAAACTGCTGGCTCTGACATGGGCTCTCTTAAATTCTGAAAACAGGATAAAGGAAACAGAAAATTAAAAAAAAAAGATAATAACAGTAACTGATTACTGATGCACAGAAATGTTTCTGTCTCTCACACAGAAGCTGCTGATAGAGAAGAGTGCTATTGTTATACACTTTGCATCTTTGTTCAGATGTTGATGCCTTTTGAGCATAGAAAAAAAAGTCATAGCAAAACGTTTACCTCTGCAATTTCCTCCTGCTTTCGTAACGATTCATGAATGATTTCCCTGAGAATCTGCAACTCCTCCAGGGTCTGTTCCTCTTCAATCCTTTCAAGTTCACTCTGTTTATGAGAGACAAAACAACCCACCTCACTTCTGTACCATCCAAAACTATTATTAATGTTATTATCATCCTCCTCCTCCTCCTCCTAATTTAGATTTAAAGGCAATTTAAGAGCAATTCTCTTATTGTACTCCTTCCAACACTTCAATCCCTACAGCTGTTTAGGGAATTTTACCTCCTCCTGTAGACTCGGAGTAAATCCTTTAAGCCTCTGTTCATAAAGTTTTGTGTAAAGCTGAGCATCGTGGGCTCGCTGAAGTGCAAAGTCCCAGTTATTCCTCCTCTTCTTCTCTCTGATCTCTTCCAGGTTAGCACTGATGGCAAACATCCACCACTGCCGGCAGCTGTAATAAACACGCCACCTTTTATAATGCTACAAAAAAAAAACAGACCATAATGGTTGCATTTATTTATTGAAATATTTTATGCCTTACTTTTCTGAAACAGGAACTCTAGGTCTCCACTTGCGGAAAAGCATCTCTCTCTCTCGCCTGTCCAGCTCCTTGAGAAAAGTCATAATCTGCTGATACTGAACCTGTAGAACAGATTTAACAGAAATCACCCATATAGACCTTTTATAGAAAGGGTTGTTAACAAGTGTCACATTGTGCGTCACATAGTACCTGAGAAAGGTGCAGTGAGAGTGGCTCCAGCTGCACGTGGCCTTCGATGCGAGGGGTGTTGCGGGATCGTAACGGTTCTTTTGAGGCATTTCTCCTCAGCAGAACAGATGCACACACTGGCTCAAATATGTACTGATGTTCCCTGCTCTGCATACACGTGGTCATAGCTTCCTATATGGGAATTAAAAGAAGTGTGACGAAACAGCGTTCACTTTATATTAGAGAACCATCTTTAAATCAGCAAGATTTCTTATAGCAAAATTACTTCAGCATCATAGAATCCCAGGTAATGCAGACACTTTACCTGTATTTCAGCCAGAGGAAGATCCCCGATCATTGTACACTGTGTGTCCCAGTACACACTAAACTCCTCTATCTCTAGCTGCTTCTGCCGCATAAGCTTCTGAGTCTATGAGCAGGAAATTGTAATGTTAATTGGATCTGTGGAGCCGAATGATTGTTTGTATATCAATTATGTTTATTAATCTCACCGGTTCTTTAGAGGAGTTCTGCGCTGATACATTCTTAATACATACTCCAAAGGCAAAGGGCTTTTCTGTGTTAGAGCGGTCATCCTCAAACCTTAGGTGCACACCTTGAATATTCAGCTAGAAAAACATTGAAAGGCCATAGAGCTCACATTCGTATTTAATTGTCAATTTACTGAAACTCGCAACAAACATGATATTGGGTTGGGGGGAAGGTTACCTCAATATTCTCCACTATCCTGGTAACCACAGATGCTGTGACTGAGTACCAGTAAGACTCTCCCTTCTGCTCACGTTCACTCTAAATGACAGACAGATTGCAACAATTTTTTCTTCTTTTAGCAGGCAGGTAAACTGGTTGCTTTGCAATTAGTTACAGCATTAACGTTCCCTACCTTCCACTTGTCCTCTAAAGCTTTGAGCAACCGTTTCTTCTGCTCTCGCTCTGCTTCCTTTTCTCGTGCCTCGTCGTATTCCTGGGGACGGACAGGGCCAATAATAAGGTTCAGTTGAGACATGGAGATGACCCATGGATCACTATGAGGGCGATAGAAGGGGATCTGAAGCACAATCTTCCCAATGAAGCCTGGACAAAATAAGAAAACAAGTGTTACGACAGTATACATGTTGTTTCGGTGATTTCATGCTTTGGGGATTCACAATTATTCGCATTTTAGCATAGTTAATCCATCTATTAGTATTTTCTTTGGGGATGTTGAGGAAGCAGAAGACTCTAACACAGACAGAGGGAGAACAGGCAAAAGTCCACAGTAGCCCAAGCTCAGGATCAAACCAGAGGACCTGAACCTGTTAGGCAGTGATGCTACCTGCTCCCTAAACCCCTGTTTGTAGCAAATGCTTGTTAATATTTCCAAACAACAAAAGTCAAATCCCTGATTTAAAAAAGGTTTTCTGTGTCTGCATTGTCCCACATCTATTACTGATATCACAGATCACAATCTAAACTGTAGCAAATATTATGCCTTCATATAAATCAGCTGCATATTTATAACCTTACTAAAAGTAAGTAAACCCTCACCTGCTTTGACCTCAAAGGGCAGATCAAACTCTCGGAGAGCATCTTTCCTTAAAGGAAGATTCTCGAGCTCTACTGCTCCTGGAACATATACATGAAAACCATTTGATCTACTTCATCATTTCAGATACAGACACAAGCAACATGTCACAAAAGTGTATGTATTCAGGACTCATACCTTTGAGAAGAGCAACGGAGAGCTGGTCAGTGTTAAGGTTGCTGACATATTTGCCCAGGTATGTGTTAAGTACCCAGGCAACAAGTCCCTCTAACATGGTGAGAGGGAGAAGTGGCAGGGGATCCTTGATGACCTTGGATAGAGGCTTTACAATATATGCTCACTCCAGGCATTTGAAGTCTAGCAAACAGGAAACATGATTTAATGTGACTCAGAGATGTGAAATAAGAAATAAGAAAAAACAATACGACCCAAATATTAGACCATTTAATAGATTGGTGTGTAAGGAGGTGTGTTTGTATACACACACATTCAATCACTGTCACTTTCATTTCTGTACCTGCTTATTTATGTTTTTTTGTAGTTACATAAAAACATACAGCATATATGAAATACGATAAACATTTATATTATTTCTCTGTCTTTCATTCATCACACTGTTTGAAATGATCCTAATAATAGACTTTTATTATCCATGTCAGATACTACAGTGAAGATCTTTTAATGGTAAACTGTGCGAATAGGAATGTTTTGAATGTCAGATATTAAGCGAGATTTATTCTGTCAACAGGTTTCGCTTGAATTTTCTGTATCCTACACTGTCGTCCAATCAGATGAGCACCATAGCAACGGTCACGATTACTTAATAAATAACATAACGATGTACCACATAACTATCAGTCAGATCTGAACAAATAAAGCGGAGGCACAGATTCCACTTCTTTATCAGAACGCATGGTACCAGCTGAGACCTAATGCTCAGACCCTCACACCGACCAAGCAGTGTTGTGTGCAAAATGTCACAGAAAGACAAGCTGTGCACGTTATATAAATAAAGGCAAATAATGATCAGAAAGTACATTCTTTCCCAACTTGGAGTCTTGAAGTCAAGTATGGATAAGTGTCAGTTTTAGTGAGGGTGTTGTAAGTGTGTGATATCCAGAGCGACTTACATCTTTATCTCATTTTATACAACAGAGGGTTAAGGGCCATGCTCAGGAGTCTTGCTCAGGGGCACAGCAGTGGCAGCCTGGTGGACGTGGGATTCAAACTCACAACCTTCCGATTAGTAACCCAGCACCTTAACCACTAGGCTACCACATCCCTACATTCTCTATGAGAAATTGTGTGCAAACAAAAAGTCCACATGACATGTGACAAATAATCACAAGCCTGACAAAAACAAACCCTGCTTTTTCTAACAGATCGGAGGACAGATATACAAGATAAAGACAGTATTTTGGAAAAAGAAACCCTAACCTTTACTTACCATCGTATTGGACGAGCATGATCGAACGGTCCTGCAGACAGTTTAACCGAAAAGATTTCGGTTTAGTTTTCAGTCCAAACAACGTGTGTAACTGAGAAAGGAGCAGAAAATCCGTCCTTGTTAACAAAACAAAAACAATCCGGAACGACAGCGGTTTTGCGTTCGTTTGTTCGCTATTCGTTTTCACATCTTAAAGAGAGTTTTAAACGTTTACAGTGTTCAAAAGAGACAGAAAACGAAACTGAAATAACTTGTATACTATCACCGCCGTGACCCTGAGACACTGAGAGACGCTGTACTGAGACTGAACTTAGCCCAGCAGCTAGCTAGCATGGCTAGCATAGTTAGCAAACAACCAGCAACTTTGTAAACACTGACATAAAACCACCTTAAACGACGTGTTAAACGTCACCAGAATCTGCCTTTCACTTTCACAAAACGTCTACTGTCAAAGCTGTCCGTGAGCATCGTAGTGCCCGGTATTACGCGTGTTTATCCGTTAGTACATGTCACGTCTACACAAGCTTCCTGGAATGACAGAGGCTCCATCGTTGCTAAGCACTTCCGGTCACGTGTCAAAACAAAACACCACGCCTCCAAAACACGTGATTGTGATTGTGGCCATCTAGCGTCTGGAAGCCTAAAGGTTATCATTGACGCCACAAAAGCTTAAACAGATCACAATGGAATAAAATAAGCAGTAAGACAGAATAAACACAATATAACATTCAATAGAAATTGGGCAAAGATTATTAGAAATAAAGCAAATCACATGATGACTAGTATGTTATTACTAAAACATAATATTTTGACTAGATGTGCAGTTCCAGTGTTGTACATATCGTGGCGCAATTGCACAAAAATGACATTTGTGTGTGTGTGTGTGTGTGTGTGTGTGTGTGTGTGTGTGTGTGTGTGTGTGTGTGTGTGTGTGTGTGTGTGTGTGTGTGTGTGTTTTAAATGATCAATTAGCAGTTAATGCAGGATTTATTTCTTTTAAACCAGACATGGATTAATAAAGATATTATTATTTGGAGAAAAAAGGGGAACAGATGGCTGATGGAAAACTACTGGGTCTTTATTCAGTGCTAAATGAGAAATATGCTGATGTGTGTGTAAGCTATTGTAATGATCATCATCCAAAATAAATCTGAATTTCCGGTCTCTTATGTGCATCTGTACGTTCGTTGTGACCTTTAACTCGTGACTCAACTTACATGCTTTACAGTGTGATCTAAATTTGTAACCGTAAACACTTAACCACAGTGATCCATCCAGATGCCACAGTATAATCTCCTAACAGAGGCCACATTTTTCCTAACAACCCACATGCATTTCAAATGCAAACAGACACTATGTGTGCCTCGTAGTATGATGAATCTTACAAATACAATTACTGCTTTTAGAGAGAATGCTCAGCAATAAATCCAGGACATGTGGTGCTGTACAACGTACTGACTGGTCATGTGCCACCACATATTCCACAGCATAGGTTCAGAGGCGAAAAGAGCCATCTGTTCAGCTCAGTCTTACAGATCTCCACATCTGGACAGAAGAGAGGAGCAGTACACGCTCTGCCTCCTCCCCATCTCTCTCATAATCATACATTTCATATTAATCATACTCTCTCTCTCTCTCTCTCTCTCTCTCTCTCTCTCTCTCTCTCTCTCTCTCTCTCTCTCTCTCTCTCTCTCTCAACTTTTATAAACTTTGTTTCCTATATTTATGATTCTTCTCTATCATTCCTGTAAATGTGGACCCTACAGTACCTGGCAATAAACCTGCATCTGATCCTAAACTGAACAGGCGAGTTATTTTTCCCAATAACGTATTGCTTATAGGCTACAAAACACACCACATATTTATAGCTCATATTTATAGCCTATATCTCAAAAAAGCTTAAAATACTTGATAAAGTTTTCTAGCTTTCCAAAATGGCTCTACCTAAAACTGTGCCTGCAAGAAAAATCCTCTATTACATGGCATATTTATAGACTTGTATCAAATGAAAGGAAAAATCACAGACTCTCTTTATGCCCTGGGGGTATTTTACTGCAATGGTGTAGGTCCCCTTGTCCCTTTAAAAGTGAAGCATCAATAGAAAGATATTCTGACTTTGTCCTATAATAAGGTATTTCTATGATTAAGAGAGCGACCTCTATAATGATAACATTGCCCCATTCACAGGGCAAATGAATCTGACACAAATCATTTGAATGTCAAATAATTTTTTTTTTTACACAAATATATGAAACCATGACCAAAACACACACAGGGAATATTATTTGGAAGAATGGTGTTTATTACTTCATTTCCAAGACACAGTTCTGCCAGCTTGTGGTGGCTCAACCTCTTTTTACACTTAGTGGGTATTTCAACCTGTGGAACTGTTTTTTAAGGATCTTCATACTTGAGATTTGGGAACGGAAAAAAGCATTATAACTGTGCATATTAATCAGAAATTACATTTATGTATCCCTGGATATTCATGTAGTTATCTGATTAAATGGCAGCAGTGCAATGAAGATTGGATTAAAAACATCGTCTGGCATTTCCCCCATCTTCAGCTCTCCAGTTTCGGTGCAACCATAATGCTGTGATTATGAGCAATATGTAGAATAAAAGATAAAATGTCAATGTGCAAAAATGCTATATTTTCACCCACACATTACTGTTTTGTTTTTTTTTTTAAGTAAAAGATGCTCAACCAGATCTTTGTTGCTGGTATTTTTTCCAGTTATCAGCTGTCCAATTTCATTGAGCGCATGTGATTCCTGCTCTTGGTTGACAGAATGGAATGGAGTCTGATGTGGTCATTTGTTGTAGTCCACCTACCTCAAAGTTTGTTTTTTTTGTGTGTGTGTTCTGAGTTTATTGCTCATGACAGTTTTATCAAATGGTAATTTGAATTACAGCAACCTTCCTGTCAGCATAAACCTTTCTGTCCATACTGTACTTTGTTGTTGTTGCTTTTCACACCATTCACACTATTGTGCATGAAAAATTCTCCAGTACACAAACTAGCCCTCTGGCACCAACAATCAAAAACACAATGAGATCACATTTTCCCTCGTTCTGATATTTGATGATCTGTTGACCTGTGTAATTACATGCTTTTCATTGTATATTTGATTGCAGAAAAAAATAGTGTGTTATTTTATTTTATAAGGCGTTGGTATGATATATTTTGTAACATGCTGTTAATTTTAATATAAAGCATTTGGTTTTCCGCTTGTTTACGCCAGAGCAGAGGGATGTCCTTTCACAACCCGTGTAAATGCAGCATCGTCTGTGTCAGTAACAAGAGATGAACACAGGAAGCAAGGTCACATTGCTGTTATTCAAAGGGATCCGGGTTTCCTTCTCAGGGTGTCGATAATGAGTCAGATGCTTGCAGATCAGTGATCTAATCCCTATGTTCACGGTAATTCTTGCTGGTATCCGTTTACACTGGTATCACTGGTCAGTCAGACTCATTACCTGGGTTGGTGCATTTAAGAGACTATAATAACTAAAAATGAGATTCTCACTATTATTAGTAGCTCTGTGTTTTTTAGCTCGGTTGTTTTTACTGTTTTTATTGATAATAGAACATGCTTTAACTCAGAGACGTGTCAATCATATGGTCTGCAGCCTGTGCCAATCTCATTCAAGCTTACATCTCTATACTTGTCTTTAAATGGCTGCATTGAGATACAAGCACTCAGTGAGCATTTTTATTTCTTTCTTTTTGAAAATGCATGCATCTTCTGTCAGTCTGGCATGGCGTGAATGCGAAGTGAGACACATGACAATGCAAATCTACAAACCATGTGCCTCAGTGACTGCATCTTTCCTCAACACATTTGGCCCACAACCATGTAACCATGGCGACAGGAAGAAATCAACCAATAAGCGTCCTGGTATCTGTATATACTTTCCTGACTCATCTCACTACCTGCCTCGGGACGTGAGGGCAGAAATAAATAGTTAATAATAATGGCAGTGCTTTTATCTCACATTTGTTGAAAATCATGTTTGTAAAAAAGCTCCATCTAGACATGGCTTTGTTTGAAGGTCTGGCTGAAGCTTGTTCGCTTCGTCATGCCCTGGAGCTGAAAGTGTGCTCTGTCAGGTTGCTTTGAAGCACACAGACCACTGATGTGCTGCCTGGGTCACCCTCCATCCACACAGTCTATCTCTCTCTCTCTCGCTCTCTCTCTCATATATATATATATATATATATATATATATATATATATATATATATATATATATATATATATATATATATATATATTAATTACTCCTTTTTTTAGATGTCATTTGTTATTTGTTTTGTTTTCCATAGACTTGTGCTGACATTTGTAATGCTGGTCTAATGTAAATGCAAACGTAATGTATTTTATAGATTTTTTTTAATAATATACTAAACAGGGGAATGAATGAAGATGGAAAGAAGAACGGTGCGATTACGAGTAACATGAGTAATCAAAGATAAAATGTCAAACGTGCAAATATGATATAAATCGAGCTATTTTCTCTATCACGTTACTTTTTCTGATCAAAGATGTGCAACCAGATTGTTGTTGCTACTGTAAATGTGCTGTAACAGTACTCCTCCTACACACTGCAGATGTACACCTCTCATTCCGTCGGTCTTCTCTCAGAAAATGTATCTTCTATTACATTGATTGGTCTATTTATGTCTTTAAATTGTAGTATAATTACAATGGCATCTTATTATTATTATTATTATTATTATTATTTTAATCACAGTTCATTATTTTATGACAAACTGCGCATCAGGTTGTGTGGGAGTGACAAAATGAGTACTTTTTTAATTCTGAGAAAAGTGCATGCACAAAACTACAACATGTAGCTGAATTCTGCACAGAGAAGAAAACAATTTTCTTAAACTCTTTAATTTGCATGAACTTCTTTGCAGGTAAAGCAAACTTCTTTGAGATCATGCATTAAGAGTCTTTCTGTCTTCCAGATATGAGATCATATTCAATCCCTGATACAATGTCTTACTTTTTTTTTTTGTTGGCTTCTTTTTAAATGTACATAATGACTTGTTATTACATGTAAATACTTGTTAATAAACCTGTGTATTTTTTTACTGAACCAGTCCCAATGGTTTTGCTAAATCTTCAAACTATCAGTGTTAAACTACCCAACAGAGTCTAAATCTCAATAAATACTACTTTTTTGTTGGGTCTTGTACGATTCAGACTTTTATTTGTGACTTTTGCCTGTATAAGGAAAATAAGCAGTAAATTGTTTTATAGTTTGGCGTCACGATTTATTTAATTGTACACAAAGTAAAAAAAAAGGGAAAGTGTTGTAATTAATTTCGTAGTTTCATTCTCAACATTTTGACTAAATTGCTGGTTGTCCCCTGGTTACACTTGAAATATACAGTACAGTAAAGACATCATCTTGTAAATGGGAAGCATGCATATCTAAGCAGTTGTGAGCAATTTGTAAATTCCATTTACAACATCAGTGATGAGAGCTTTAGTATGCATATCTCAATCCCACACCCACCCAGGCTCTGTAACAAAATACTAATTTCTAGGAAACTCTTTGGTGACCTGAGTCAATATGACAGCCTACTTTATGGCTTACTGGGATTATGTGCAATATATCATCTATCTTAAAGTGCAAGTTCATTAACCTTACTAGTTCTCAGTGTGATTCAATTCCACATTAGCAAAACAAACAAACAAATAAATAAATAAATAACAGAACTATTCAATACCTTGCTGATTTAAGTCCTTGTTAATATGCTGTGAATGATTTTGCTCAGTACCTCAGTTACTTATAACAGCCTGAATACAGGAAGCTTGTACATATTTATGCAGTGTTGTTACTAGAACAGTTTACTTTTTAAGGCTTGGTTGAGTCATTTGTATTCAAGTATAAAAGTGCTCTGATATTTTGCATCATTCACGGAGGTTGTGAGTCACTGGGCATAATGTGGCTTGTTCAGCCTCACCTTACTCACTCCATTATATTAATCTGGGGACTTGATACATGGACACATGGCGCTCCATCCGTCATCCAAGCTGAGGTGCAGTATTAGTAAATCTGTCTAGGACAAGTCTCTGAAGAATAGCTGAAGCTCACTCGTCCCCTTCCTCCTCATCTGTCCTCTTGTCTTTAAGTCTCTGGAAGCAGTGAATGATGGAGGCCAAGAAGAAGCTGGCAATAATGGCAGCTACTGATATACAGATCCCAGAGAAAATAACAATGAGATAGTCTTTAAGGGTCAATACTCCCTGACATTCCCGGAAGCTCTCCTCAGAAAGCAGGTTCAGAGAGATCTGCCGTCCATCCACTGGAAGCGAGCACTCCATTCCCTCCAGTCCTGCAGTGGTACAGAGATACGTAACTAATCACTGACAGAAAAATATATTTTATACCAACAAAGACATTCGTTGTGTTGAAAGTAGAGTTTTATTAATAACAAAAAGTGGGTGAACTGTATATGACAAATATTAATGAAAATAATTATATAAGTTCAAAACCCTTCTTAAAGCAATATAAGTATTTTAAATATATTTTATTGGATTTTAACAATACCAATAATAATAATAATAATAATAATAATAATAATAATAATAATAATAATAATAATAATAATAATAATAGCACATTAATCAGGACACATTTGTTAAAGAAAATATTTTTTATATCTTTTATTTTTATTTATTAATTTAGCATTTCATTCATTGTAATAAATATTGTAATTTTAAATACGGAAGATTTTATTGAAAATTTAAGATTGTTTTTTTCAAAATTGAATACATTTCTATACCCTGCTAGCAACAACACTAAATAAGTCTAAAATAAGTCTATAAAAAACAAATGTCACAGTTAGGAAAGGTCTTTTTTTGCTTTATATTTTAATATACATGATATGAAAATTAATGGAATGTCCAATTTCACATTATATCAAAATGTATATATTAAGATTATGTGTGTATGTACATAAAGGCAGATGCATTTGAAGGTACAATGTAGCTACGCTTAATAGTGTACATTTTAAGGCCTTGGATAAGACTAGTTTGCTGAAAGATTGTGACTGATTTAACAGGAAAGAGTTTAACACTGTTCATTACTGTAAACACAGATTGATACAGATGTTCTTTCCAACCACTGAATATCCTGCATCGCAGCAGCACTGTACTGAGTTCATGTGCTCTGACACATTTATTATAGGTTCAGGTGATAAAGAACCTTACCGTACACTACAGTATATGATTATTGCATGAATAGTGCATTTTTTCACCATTTTAAATAATATTACTATAAATCAGTTAAGGCCTATTACACAGCAGTAAGATGTAAGTGGTTGGCCTCTGTTTTCATAGAAATGACTTTAATCTCCTTTCAACAATGACAGATGATAGAATTAAAGTGGAACATCTCCTACGTAACACGGCCACACTGCTAACCATTTTCCTGATGAATCATATTCACACTGAAATGGACTTTGTGGGGGAAAAGTAAACATACAGTGATGGTTTAAAGAGTGCTGTCAATACAGTGTCATTGCTCCTTCTTCTTCCTGTTTACAGTCACAATCCTCCCATGACTTCTTTCACATCTGTGTAAATGCTAATCGACAGTAAAATGAACAAAACAAAGCAAAAAAAGTTTCAAATCCTAAAGTAGTTGAAAATCTGGCAGGAACTGGAAGCATGAGCGTACAGAACCCCCACACAGTGTGGAGGATGTTAAGAGCAGCAGAACAGGCCTCAAAGAGTTTTAGAGTTTTACTGCAGAGTTGAGAGGATTGGTGAAGATTTAAAACGGTGAGACGCCGCAGTCAGAACAAGCAGTTAAGAATGGTAGCAGTAATAATATCCTTTGTGAAACCAACCCACAGAATGCAGTGCAGAACAAAAAAGTTCTGAGGTATACAAACTCGTGTTCTGCAATGGCCAATTCAGTCTCTGTGATCTGAAACCCTGTTAAATCCTGAGGCAAATCATAAACTAAATGAGAGCAAAGAAGGAGCAGGAAGTGTTTAGCATTGAGGAGAAGACCGTGATCCACCACAAGTGATTCCAACCTTGTTAAATATTAAAAGGCTCAGATGAGACGCTGTGAACTAAATTCTTCTGATTCATTTTTAAAAAGAAGAATTAAACAGACGTAATGCAGGCTTGCGAGACATATGGTAGGTTTGTAAAGTAGATAGGTATGTGGCAGGTGCCCGTATGCAGAGTGACTTGTGTTTAAACAACTAAGCAGTTGGGTTAAGGGCCTTGATCAAAGGATCAGTCAAAGCAGATTCACAGTACTGGGACATTAATGGCAATCCAGAGCAACTTACATTTTATCTCAATTCTTACAACTGAGTAATTGAAAGTTAAAGGTTTTAAAGGGACCCAGTAGTGGCAGCTTAGTAGACCAGGGATTCAATCTCACAACCTTCTGATTGGTAGTTCAAGACCTTAAAAACTAGATGATCAAAAAGGCTCGATTTTGCAAGATGTGAGATGCAACTTGCAGTTTTTCCAATTCCAGCTAAGTACTCATGTACTTTGTCTTTGGCATCTCATGACATGTCATGGCCTCAATCTGTGGAAAAAGATTTGCATGCTCCACCGAATATTAAATTTTGCTTGTTTTTGTGTTAATGTCTGCTAATGTCAGCACAGGCACGGCAGTGACAATACTGTCGAAATTAGCTGCGGCCTCATTATATGTGTTTATGCATTGCACAGCCTATAATGACAGAGACACCACTGTGATTGACATAGTGTCTTTGGCAGAAGTCAGACAACATCATGGAGTGTGGAAATGAGTCTGTGTGAGTCAGTAAAACCAGAAGGGCTTTTCCATACACAAGAGATTCAGTGACTTCAGCCTTCATACTCATCCTCTCAGTTCCACACACTCTGTCAGTCTTATGTAGGTCCTGGAAGATTACAACTGCCTTACACAGCAGCTACCTCAAAGTATGCAAATACACAAACACACGTTCGATCAAAAATGCTTTTAACTTGTTAGATAATTCATACTTTAGGTAAAATCTGAGGACGACTGCAATCTAGAAAGCTTTGTTGCTTCAATGAAGAATCACATATTTGAAGCTGTAGTTCTACACCGGCAGAGAAACACATTTGCACATGTGCACATTTTATTTCAGTTTATACAACACAATTCTGATGAATTCTCAAATCTAATTGGTCAGGAGTTTGCTGGTATGGTGGAGCTTTATGTTGTTGTTTTTTTCTGGAACATTTATGTAGTCTCCAGTATCAGCACTGTGTAACAGATTTTGGTCTTATTAACTTAATTAAAATTAATAAACTTAATAAACTTAAATAAAAATGCCAGAGCAGTTAGTCAAATAACTCTTATAGTTTCCTTTACCTGACTCCAACTGCCAGTGAATAAAAGATTTTCTACTGAGCAGGAAAGATGTGCAGATTGGGCGACATTTAATCAGAATCAGAATCAGAATCGGGTTTATTGGCCAAGTGTGTTAACACACACGGGGAATTTGGTTCCAGCTGTTTGTGACTCTCAAAAGTACAGACATAAATAACATTATACTATTTCATCAACACTGATAATGGAATTAGTGCTCTGCTTCCTGTACACACAACAATGGCATGTCTAATTATCAATCAAACTTTTCAAGGTTTGCAGATGCTTCCTGAAAAGCAACCTTTTGTAGAAATCCTTTACAAAGCTGCATGCAAAAAATAACACACACACACACACACACACACACACACACACACACACACACACACACACACACACACACACACACACACACACACACACACACACACACACACAAAGAAACAATTGCATGGCAATTACACAACAATTAAAAGAGGTAACTAACATTGTGGCCCCCTAAAATTGCTTTTTCCCCACTTAATTAAGCCTGTACTGAAAAGGCTGTGCCTAATGACCTAAATCAACTAGAGTGAAGATTTACTCCAAAAATGGCAGCTCACTGAATGTGCCAACATTTGAATGTACTGTAAGAATCGCAGACACCTCAAGTCATCAAAATAGATGAAATCTCTGTCTATATTAATTTTTATGATGGTCGGCAAAGTTGTCCGAGTTGGTTTAAGTTTTAATTTTTGTTAATAATTCCTTTAGTAAGATGAACTAATTTCTTAATATTTGGCAGTACGGATCAGGAATATTGGGCTACAGATTTAAAGAGTATTCTGTCTTGTTAGATTTAACTACAGTAATTTTGTAATATCACACAAGCACAAGCTGTAATGAGCCTTGTGATTGGTTCTTGTTCACTATATCTACTCTGTTTATCCACTTCCCCGGTGTTAGTCGTTATTTGGTGTAGTATGTTGTTTGTTCACTTCCATGTTCCTGTTTCCTGTCAGCTCTGTGTTCGGTCTTGTTTTGCCTGCCTGTCTGTGTGCCTGTTTCCTTGTTTTGGTCATTAAATCTCTTTACTGCATTTGGATCCTCATTCACCTTTGACTCATCATGACACAAACATTGATAAGAACATCAGCTGGACTAGGATTTGTTCATAGGCTTGAGGCTGTAGGCTGAATGAGGAATGATATTTGGTACAACAGCACGATTGTGAGTGCGATATTCTTTCATACAACAGTCCACCGAACATAAAATGAATACTGAGTAACTCTTAGACAATACAGCATACTGCGAAAAATATATTGTTTAGTTCCCAGAGAAGCCGCAGCTGGAAATCAGCAGTGGAAAAAAATAGCACTTGATACAGTACACCCTATTAAGTAGCATTGTTTTCTATCACGTTCCAACAGAACATTAGTTGTGCACATAATATCAAGTCAAGAAGCTTGTATTGTCATTTCAACTATTTTGAGTACTCAGTAAAATGAATAAAACAAGGTTTCTCCAGAAGCGTGGTGCGTTAGAAATCACAGAATTACAAGAGAGTAATACAAACAATGCAAGACTGTACAGTAAAATACAATAGTTGACACAAGACAGTGTAGCAGTTACTAGTGCACAGCTTTGTAATGAATAAAGTGCAATAGCAAAATGCTGTGGATGTAAACAGAGCAGCAAATAAAAAAGATGTAGGTAGACCATACCGCAAAGTCACGTAATCGTAATGTGCAGTTCTCACATTACAGAGACAGTTCTCTCTCTGAATTAACCTTAGATGTGTTATTATAATTGTTTTATGAACACTAATGTGTACAATCTGGGGATTCAATTCTCATTTCATGTGCGTAACTCAGCACTGAATGCAACTCCCGGGTGTTAATAAAGGAGTTATATTATTTTCTGTTTTTTTTTTGTCCAAACAAGTAAACGATAATAGTGTTGGATAAAATGTTAAACACAAACCTGGTAAGCTGCTAATTACAAAACTCCACAGCTAAAAACAAAACACATAATATTTGCTAAAAATATTACTTAAAAGTGCATTCTAGATTACTTTAAGATTATATTTGGACTGTATCTCATGGAGCTTATTTGAATAGTTTCATATTAATCTGTGTAATCTTGTACCGCTGCACAGAAAGAACCGACTGCTCCTTTTGTTACTCCTATTGTTACTTTGTGACTCCTATTTTTAGCTGACATTTTCATTCCCATTCACTATTAATAGTTAGCTGTAACGCATGGATCTATTGAAAGGAAACGATCGAATAAGAAATGTACAAAATGATTTAAAGACCAATCTCACAAAAAGGATCACGATTTACATATTAAAGTGCATGCTGTCTCAGGCACAGAGACAGTTATTACAGTTTACAGTAAATTACACTCAGTAAATTACAAATGAGTAAAGTAATGATACTGACATCAAGATCTAATTAAGGAGCACATTAAAAAACTATTAAACTGACTCGGGAGAGTTTCAGCCGTAATGATTTCATGTACTAGGTTGTGGTAGTTCAATTACATAATCCAGATTTCATGCGATAAGTTAAAGAACCAACACAGGAAAAAAAACATGAAAAAAGAAAGTGAATGTCAGTCTTTATCGCCTTACACAGTCTACGTTGTCAGGTCATCTCTAAGAAACAGAAAGACCTTAAACCCACACCTGATACTGCCTGACCTCAATTATACGGAACTGGTGATCAACAATCTAGGGTTTTCATGTCTAAAGTAGCTTCCGGTTCAGACTTTCTCACACAGACATATACATATATATATATACATTTGGACAACAGTAGGGAAAAATCTGGGTATTTGTATAATTGCACACTGTATGTTTTTAAATTGTGCACATGAATGAAAATGTAGCATGTTGGAATTTGTCTGCAATGCCAGCGTGTTTGCCATATTCATGTATTATTTAAGTGAGTTCTAGTCAGTGCTATGTCATGCCACAAGTCTCATCTCTTAAATATTTTCACTGAGAACACTGACAACAGATTTATACTCATGAACTCATGAATGATGATTATATAAATATAAGCATTAAATCAAATATCTGAAAAGGCATGGAAAATTGTCTCCTAGTTATTTATGCTGAATGGATCTCGAAATGCCTATGACGTCTTTTAAATTTGATGTCAAATTGTGAATAGACAATATCAAAAAACTTACCAGTTGAGAGCTTGTGTCGATTTTCATTCAGCCAGAAAAACAATTTGGCAAAATGACAATTGCACACCCAAGGGTTACCATCTAGACGTATTACTCTCAAGGAAGGCAGCTGGCTTAGCACTCTGACATCTAGGCCAGAGAGGCCATTCTTCTCCATCTCCAGCTCTCGTAAGGAAGTGAGGCCCGAAAATGCCCCCTCGCTCACCATGCTCAGAAAGGGGTTGTGACCCAGACGAAGCTTGATCAGGCTGCGTGATTCTCCAAAAATTCCAGAGGGGATCTCGGTTAAGTTGTTGCTTCCCAGGTCCAAGTAGACAAGCCTGGAGGAGCTGGTCAGAGTCCCTGGCTCCAGCCTGGTCAGAGTGTTATTCCGCAAGTCCAGGTACACCAGATCACTGTAGAGCACTAAGAAATCTGAGGGGATCCCAGGAATCCAGTTATTGGACAAAAGAAGCCTCCGTGTGTCCAGAGGGAAGGAGTCTGGTAATCGGGTGAGCCCTCGATCGGTGCAGTCCACGGTGTGATGATCTGGACACATGCAGCTGGATGGACAGTTTTGACCCCAAGTGACTAAGGCAGAGGAAAGCAAGGCAAGGAAAGGCTGAAGCCAGTGAACACATGAGAACATTGTCAAGGGGGTGAGAGGTAAGAGGGAGAACAGGGGATTCCAGGAAAGGGGAAAAGGAGAGGGGAGACAGGAAAGGGTCAAGGGGAAGGCGAGATGAAGGGTGGGGGGAGCATAAGGAAGAGAAAGGAGTCAGGGTTGTTGTGAAGGCATCTTTCCCCGCCTGTCAAATCACAATGTAAATAAGGGTTCAGCATCATCAGACAGCACAGAAAGACACGAAATGATGTTTTCCAAGAGATCACATAGCAGGCAGTGTGGGTCGTGTTGCAGCCTGCTCGCTCTGAATGTGAAGGAGGAGGATAGAACAGAGAGTGTGTGTGTGTGTGAAAGAGAGAGAGAGACAGAGAGAGAGAGAGAGAGATGCTTAGGATTAGGCGAGAGGTAAATAGAAGCAAGCCGGGGGTGTGAAGGGGGTGTTGGGCAGAGGAGGGGATGTGACAAAGGGGGAGGTGTGCTTGTCTGGGTTAACCCATAGTCAGTGCTGATGCCATAGACTGTCTGTGGGTTATGCCTTATTGGGGCAGGTCTCCAGTATTCTGTCCACTTCTGCTGTTCAGCATGCATGATGCACAGCTTGTTGGCTATAAAATATTCGACCCATCAAATCAGTTGGAAAGAGAAGATGCACAGAAGGCAGCACTGCTCGCAGACAGCGACGCTTAGCTTTCTTTCTGTTGTCCTCCCCATGTAGTCGGCATACGAATACATATTTCAGCTCCATTGCCATGGTGATGAGCACAAACCCGGAGCCATCTGCATACAGATTACTGTCTGAAAAAGTGAGATAGTGAGTGTCAACGTGACGGCGAGTCTCACTGGGGAAGATAACCTTTTTTTAGAGCTCCACATCATGCATTCCTTATATCGCACTGTAATAAGTAACAGTCACTATTTATTACTCATTTCAGACTGTCAGACTGACACTCTTAACACACATCTCTTTATCAAAGACATTTCATTTTAGCTCTCTAGCTGTTGTTTGGTTCTCTATCACTAGTTTTTTTTAGGTTTGCTATTCTCAAGTGTATACTGCTGTTGACACACACACACACACACACACACACACACACACACACACACACACACACACACACACACACACACACACACACACACACACACACACACACAGCACATGTGCTGGAGGCTCAGACTAAATACAGTTACAAAATGCCCTCAGAACTCTAAAGCTTTGACCTTGACCTTGTCCATTTGACAGGCACCCAGGCCAGGAAATGACATTTTCATTAATGAATGAGAGGATATCCTACCAGTGGGTTAGGCGGCATGCCATTTGCTATTAATGTTCAGCATCTGAATAAATGATGAATGTCAGGAGCGGCATGCTGCTGCAAACTTTAGGCATTACAGTAGGTAGGCAGTTTAACGGAGGAGGCAGGGTGGAAAATACAGTAAACTCTAAACAGCCTAAGAATAGTCAGTATGTAAGGTTGCTGTTGCACACCACTTGGGTTCGATAGCCAGAATGGAATCTACCACTATGGACTGGCTGGAGCTTGGAAACGTGAGATGACTGTCCTGTGTGCAGTGGTGCATGTGTATATGAGGTAATATGTTGGTGCGCAAACCTTAATGCTAAGGAACATTGCACAATGCACAAGCCAACGGTGAGACTATGCAAGTATAATCATGCTGGAATTTAAAACGAGCATATAGTAAGAGAGGGGAATTTCTGAATGATAAGAAATACTGTAGAATGACTACTACAGCATTTGTGACACTGTTATAAATGAGCTTTATTATATGTCTTTGATAATAAATATCATATGCATTATATACAGTATGAATATGCATAACAATATATTATTAAAAAAATCCTTTTCATTCATCTTCTGTAACTGTGTTATCCTGGGTTGTGGATACAAAGCCTATCCTGAGAACACCGTGTATACGACTGGATATAATACTCCAGTCCATTCCAGGACACCATGCAAACCAGCATCCACACACTCATTCATACCTAGAAACAATTTAGCATCGCAAATCCAGCTGTATGTTTTTGAGAAGTGGGCTCAAACCTGAGGCCCTGGAGCTGTGTGGCAACGATGCTGATTGCCTCATAATATACAATTTTATTGTATAAATATTAGACTGTCTAAGTTAAATTGTCTGACAATGGCAGAGTATAAATGTCAAGTTTTAATCAGCACCAATCTAAGCTTTCCTTTAGCAGCAGATAGAAGTGACATTTTGGTTAATCAAATAGGCTTCAGGCATCAGATAGGCAGCAATCTCTCTAGTTTCACTCTTGTTTTCCATTTAACTTTGCTTACCGTCTATAAATTATGACTACTTGTTCAAAAAAAGTTGCATCTTTATAGTTAAAAACTTACAACCAATTCCTAAAAAACCTCTTCAAACCAATTCAGTCACTGCGACTTGATGGGATTTTCATACTGAAATTTAAAATGGAGCAGATGTTAAGTATTCCTCCATCGTGCATCATACCCAGAAGTCCTTTCTCACAGATTGACTGCTGGCTAATATACCATCTCCTCCCTTTCAGATTGCTTTTCTCTGTATTTTTCTGACGTCAGGAAGATGGACAAGTTTAGGCAGGCAACAGTATTTAGGCTTTTGGCCTTGCTGCTGTGAGGTCACACTCTAAAAGCTTTTGAGGATGTGCAGTCTCACTTTCTGAAAATAACCTCCAAACAAGCTGGAGCAGATTATAGGGTGTAAGAAGCACAGCGAGCTCTTGATTGCTGATGCCTTGAAAAGAAGCTGAAGCAAGAGCATCTGCAGGGAACAGATGAACGCAAATGTAATTAATCCTAATGGCTGCCTGGAAGACTGAGTTTCTTAGTTTCTTTCTTTCTTTCTTTCTTTCTTTCTTTCTTTCTTTCTTTCTTTCTTTCTTTCTTTCTTTCTTTCTTTCTTTCTTTCTTTCTTTCTTTCTTTCTTTCTTTCTTTCTTTCTTTCTTTCTTTCTTTGGGGCTGGGTATAAAAAAAAGAGAAAAACAGAAATGGGAACTGATCAATTTTATTGTTGGAGAGGCAAAAATGGCCATCTATATGAGTCGAAGAAACAAAATAGAGAAGACAGGATTGATCAGTCCCACTTCTGTTTTCAGGGCTCTAGTGAAAGCTAGAGTCAAAATTGATTTTAATTTCTTTAAAGCAGTGAATGATTTGAGCGCTTTTATGTTGAAATGGTGTTATGCAAATGTTATCTGTTTTATTGATGATGATGATGATGATGATGAGCTAATTTTTAACACCCTTTTACACTAAAAAACATCTTTTAAGAAAAAGTGCTGCTAGTTTTTAACATTGTATTGTAATTTATTGCTTATTTAATAAAGCTGAGTTAAAAATCAAATCAAATCTTTCTTTCTTTCTTTCTTTCTTTCTTTCTTTCTTTCTTTCTTTCTTTCTTTCTATGCATCCATCCTCCCATCCATCCATCCATCCATCCATCCATCCAACCATCCTGATTGTTCGTGCCAGAAATCAGGCATAAACACCTTGCTGATGAGAGAGGTCAGAGGATAATGGGCAGACTGGTTCTGGCTGGCACGAAAGGTTACTCTAGCTAAAATTCAAAGGTTACTCTAGCTAAAATTACCACTACTACATGCATTGCAACTAGAGCAGAAGAAAACTGACAGGTTACAGTGTAACCAACTCCAACTGTAAAAAATGTATACATTTAAATTAAGTACATAATAATAATAATAATAATAATAATAATAATAATAATAATAATAATAATAATAATAATAATAATAATAATAATAATAATACCAACGTTTTTGTGTTTGGTTTCTTAGCTTGTTAATCCTGAACTTATTAACACACACACACACACACACACACACACACACACACACACACACACACACACACACACACACACACACACACACACACACACACACACACACACACACACACACACTCACAGTTATAGTCATACTACCATCTAGTGGCAATAAATTGCGCTGTAAATTCCAATGGAAAAAAATTATAAATTATGGATAAAAGTAGTTAAACATATTTAAGTAATGAGCCTAAGATAATATATAAGATCCCCTAAAATCCCCAAACCTGCTGGAATCCATAAGAATAATAGAATGAGAAACAAAATGGAAAAAAGAGAGAAAATACTGAAGAAATATTAAAATAAATTCATTTTTATTGCCTGTTTGTGACATTGTAGAATACCTGAACATGCATGTTTAAATGTCAAAGTGAATATTTTTGTATATAACTGCACAACTCTGACAGTAATTCAGTGACATGAATGCCATAATATGAACGATGACATTTACAGTATATTAATATGCTCATTTTAAGACATTATTATCTATACAGGAACTTGTATGGTGGATATTCTGACTACTAATAAACAGATTTTAAAAAACGATCTTGTTTAAAAATAGTTGACCTGGTGATATTTTTGCTGGGAGCCTTTTTTTTATGTTTATGAAAGGATAACAAAAATCAGCTTCTGCACAGAAAATGCTGGACCATAAATAGTATTGCAATTAGCCAACTGAGCTTCATCTAGTTCTCACTGATAGCTGGAAAGCAATCATACTTAAGCAGGAAATGACTTTTAAAATTACATTTCCAACAGAAAGATGTACACCCTGAGCTATATAACAATTTCAGTGTATCGGTTTCCATTTACAGTGACGTACAAACTTGCTTTGAAGTCTCTATCAGTTAATACATCACTACTGGTTCAATAGGTTGCAGACTTAGGATAGCATCAATCTTAAACTCTGTTGGGGCTTTATCACTTTTTTTAAAATACACAAAACAAAAAAAAGTCCTAGTTTAAGTGTTTCAGGAAGAAGTACTGTAGCTCCTCACTGGTCGTTTGAAGCTGTTTGGACGTCTGGGGATGTTCATTATACCACCTCGGTGCCAGAACAGAAAAGAGTCTTGCTGTATAACTACCTCTTACCCTGAGAGATGTTAAGATAATACTCAATTTTACTCAGAGAGGGAAAGCTATTGCTACAGAATTATAGAAATGTAACTGCATGTAAGCATTTAAGACACAACTTAAAAGTTACACAAAGTTAAAAGATCACATTGCTCCCGTTTTGGAGTCCTTGCACTGGCTCCGTGTTAGGTTTAGGGTTGATTTTAAGATTACCTACAAGGCCTCACGTGGCTTAGCGCCTCAATATTTGGCTGATCTTTTAATTCCTTATATTCCATCTCGCGACCTTCGTTCTTCTGAAACTAGTCTTTTAACTGTTCCTTTAACTCATTTAAAATCGATGGGAGATAGGGCTTTCTCTTCACTAGCTCCAAAACTTTGGAATTCTTTACCAACTGAGATAAGGCAAGCAACATCTCTTGGCACTTTTAAATCTCAGCTCAAAACTTATTTTTTTAGGGTAGCTTTTAATTTGACTAATTGTAATTTTACATAATGCTTATTTATAGTATTTTTGTTGCTTTAATTTTAATATTTATATTATGTGTGTATTTTTGTTGTTTTTATCCTGCTTTTGTAAAGCGCTTTGAGATGTTCTTTTAAAGGCGCTACAGAAAATAAAGGTTATTAATATTATTAACTTACCTTATTAAGGCAATATTGTCTTAGACTTGCCGTAAACTTCTGCTGCTTCTCCACTTAAATGTTTATGTGAATTTTGGGCAGCTGAACTGGGCCCCAGAGCATATGATCATGTGGAGCCCAGCTGGCCCATATTCAACATGTGTGCATGCCACCTAGTCATACTGGCAGCTTCTAAACATTTTAGAAGAATATTCTAAAAAAAAAAAAAAAAAATTCCTAACAATTTCCTAGCTACTTCACTGGATTAAGGTGGACAGAGAGAAGCAAGTCGGGTGAGTACAAGGAAATGTTAGATGAATGGATGAAAGAGGAAGAGATGCAGTGAAGAGAGAAGGATAGAAGAACTAAATGGAAGAGAAAAAGAAAAAGCAGGAACAGATAAAGTGGTAATGACAAGCAGAAAGGAGGAAGAGATGGGGACAATACAAGAAAAGTGCAAAGATTGCAGAGGGGAAAAAGAGACATGGATACACAGAAGGCCACAAAGAACAACATCACAACAGCTGCTAGAGATGCAGAAATCAGATGTCAGGAGCTACTAGAGCATTTCCCAGACAGACCATCAGAGAGGGCGCTGACACGTGTTTCATCATGGCCTGTTTTTGTTTGTGGTCTCAAAATGTGTGTTGCCAAGCCCTTCCTATTGTTCTGCTTCAACACCTTGTCACCTGTTTCACTTTAATGTGCTGCCCTATATATAGACCAATCCTTTTATACCATGTTTTTCAGTCATTGTTTTATGTAGTATACCATCGGTTTGTGTATCCATGCTGCATTCATGGTTTTGTTACTCATTGTTCGATGGCTTTGTTTACTTAATTTGAAGTTAATAAAGCAGCACATTAACTTTATCCTGAACGTGGGCCTGTTTCTATGGAAATCGTAAGAGGCCATGCATCACTATATTTTCCTTTCTTGTTTTGTCGTGATAACGACTTCATTTTCTCGTTATCTCTACATAAGACAGTGTTATGAGGCAACAAAATCGCAGTAACGATAATGATCGCATTCGCCTTTACTTAGATCAGTGGCTCATGTGAATGACAACTTCCACATAAGTGATGTCTGCATCTTTATATATTTTATTGTATATTGTAGGGACTTATCGCTGTACTTATCGCTGAAAGAGGGATGTCTGTAAGCTCTTACACCACAGCAAAAAAAGGTACTACAATAAGGCCATATAAATTGAACACTTACAAAAAAAACGAATGGAAATAAAATTCACACAGTATAAAGGCTAAAGTTTTTAGAATCCTTCTCATTTTTAGAATAAATCACAATTGTATTAAACAAGAAAAAAGATTTTTCTGTAGAATTACAAATTACAAGTCTCGATGTCTGTAATAAAAATCTAAAAAAAATACATAATGCATGGCCTCCGTATGTTTCTCTGTAATGCGGGCGATCGAGACTACCGTAGAGACCTAATAAAGTCTAATGTAGCTGGTAAAGAAAAGAAAAATGTTTAGGAGGAGCATGGCAGAGGAAGCCAAGCAGCCAAAATGACAGCCTTGGAATGAGTAGTGAAATTTATTTGCCAGTCCAACCTGAATGTGTTGGTTTACACTACAGCAGAGGAGGCTGAATCCAAAGAGAATGCACCAAGAAAGGGAGAAGATGCAGCAGCCGCCATTGTTTAGCAACCTGCTAGTTCCCAAGCAACAAAACAAATCTGGGAAGTTCCCTGGAAATGCTTACATTCCCATGTCATACATTTAAAACTAAATCAAAATACGACTTTTTTTTGAGTGACCTTTATAGATGTACAACCACTGAGCTTCTATACAGTTATTACTGCACCGTATGGTCAAAAATAGGATCAAGCACTAATAGAGGCCCATTGGGGAAGGAATCATGATGCCCCAGTGTTAAAGGAAGGTGCAGCAAACAGTTTGGTTAATGACAGGGTTGCTGCGGTGAACTAGTTTTTTTTAATTACCCTTTCATCATCAAAATTTTTTTCAGCATATCATTGGAATGAGGTCTAATAAACATCTGCAAAATAAAAGTGCAATTATATATAGTGTTCTATTTTAAAATATATTACAATAAGAGGTGTAAATTGGGGATTATAGAGTGGATAATGTCCATACATCACAGATGTATGTGATATGCTTGCTTCAGAAGTGTTGCTTTTCCAAAAGTTATAGTATTGTATTAGTAGTTTCAGATGTTTTATGTGGTTTATATGTAGTTAACATATTACTATTTCTATATTTTAGATTACTTGGATCATAGTTGGTCATATCTGGGCCCTATTCTTTTCCAAAGTTTTTTTTTTTTTCAGGCATGAAAATCTAACAGTGACGGTTTGGAAAAATAAAAGGACAGCTAACGTGCACTCTACATGTTCTGTAATTATGCTGAAATAAGCAATAGGATATAATGACTTAGAGCAACCAACACCGATTGGTCAATTCATTTAATTTCCCTTTCTTTTCTCAGTAATACAAGATGGCAAAGTTTGGTCCAAACAAGGCAGAAATGTGCACCATGAATACAAAGAGCAAATGGGTGCATGTAAAACATCACAGACATGCCTGAGAGTTGTTGTGTTGATCATTGCATTCCTGTCATTACAGTCTTTAAGATAAAGAAAAGAATATACAGCAAAAATCCCAAACATTTCACTTGTATAGCACAATGCCACATCTCTATGAACTCTGTAACCAAACAAAGAAGAATGTGAGTGAAAAGTGGAAGACTGGATTACTAAATGAAAGGAAGCACACCGAGTTGAAAGGAGAAGACGTGATTGTCACACTGAAAACTCAACGACTGGAGTTAGGGTTCCTGTTAGAAATGTGCGGTATTTAGAAACATCTGTCAAAGCTGAAACTTCAAATAAATAAAAATAAAAAACTTGTGAAGCTTGTACTTTACAACAAAGAGATTGAACTGGGTTTTATACTATTGTACAAATGAATTTGTTAATTAACATATGATTGATTGACAAGTCATACCAGTAAAGATCGTTTCGTGCCACACATGATTACCGACTGGATCAGACTCACTTTAATAAACCGTTAAGTGAAATTCTACCATATGTAGACGTTATATAAAAACCCAGGATGGCTGGTGAAAAAAATCGGTAGAGGTATGAGAAGACAATTTTCGAATTATTTCAAACAACCATGATGAGATGACACACCTGTATACACGACAGCCATAACTCCGGCACGCCACTATGCAGATGAACTGCTCTATACTATACTGCCTAATGTACATATCATTTTTATTAACTCACAACATTTTTATCATTACAAAAAAGCGAGATTTCTAGAAGCCAACTGAAAAAGTGATGCGTGATGTGTCAGTGTGAGCCCTGTTATAAGGCCATCATTCAGATTCAGCAGCACCCAATCAGCTGTACACGTTCATTTCTGTCTGATTTTCATGAAAACGCATAAAAGAAGGGAAAAGAAGAAATCAAGGAAACGTTTAACTTTTTCACTAAGGTGCACATACTGTATTAACACCAGGTAGAAAAGAAAACGGAAATTAACATCTGAACTATTTCAGGCTGCTGATAAGTAACTTCAGCTTTAATTTGAATCGGTGATGAAGTCAGAAAGTTCCTGTGATATGTGTGCATGTGGTACTTCATCCGGAAATAGCTTTTTGGATTATTACACTGTTTGTTAGAAAAGACAAAATAAATAAATATACACTTACTTGGCCACTTAATTAGGAACACCTGTACAGCTCATTATTTATACAGTCATCCAATTATGTCGCAGAATTGTAATGCATAAAATCATGACCAAGAGCTTCAGTTACACTTCACATCAAATCTCACAACGGAAATAAAATGTGAGTTCAGGGACACTGACCATAGCATAGTACCAGACTCGTTGGTTTGAGTGTTTTAGAAACTGCTGATTTTCACATGCAACAAAAAAAAAAGCCATGTTGATGAGAAAGCTTGGACTAGATTGATAATGAAAGTTACAACAGCAGATAGCAGAGATGGGGGACTCGAGTCATATGACTTGACTCGATTCAGACTTAAGTCGCAAATTTGAGACTTGAGACTTGCTTGAGAAATATTAAAAAAAGACTCGACTTGACTTTGACTCGACATTCATGACTTGAGACTTGACTTGGACTTGAGTTAAATGATTCAGAGAAGGGGGGACTCGACTTGACTCGAGTCAGACCTAAGTCGCAAATTTGAGACTTGAGATTTGCTTGAAAAATGTTAAAAAAATATTCTACTTGACTTTGACTTGACATTCATAACTTGAGACTTACTTGTGACTTGCACATGTTTGACTTACTCCCACCTCTGGCAGATAAACTCAAATTCCACTTCTTTAAGCCCAGGATAGAAATCTGAGGCCAGGGTGGCACAAACTCACCAAATCTAGATGATACAATGATAAGCAGTGACTATTGGGCAGCGTTACCTCAGCGATTAAGGTACTAGACAACTGAATGGAAAGTCATGAGTTCAAATCTCAGCATTACTGTTGGGCCCTTGAGAAAGGCCCTTAACCCTTAACTGCACAGTTGTATTCTCTCTTAGCTGTAAGTCTCTTTAGATAAAAACATGAGGTAAATGAACTGAATTTTTTTTCTGAGATATAGATAGTTAGTAGGCTGAAATGCAGTGCAAAAACATGGCTCCATGGACTGCATTTCTGTCAACAGTTCCAGGTGGTGTTGGTGTAATGATGTGGGAATTGCTTTCTTGGACACATTGGGCTTGTTAATCTCCATCCAGCATCAATTGAATGCCATGATAATGAGCCATCTAACTAACAAAGCACAATTTGTCTGAAACGGTCTCCAAAACCATGACAACAAGTTCATTGTAGTTCAGTGGTATCCTTATACCTCAGCTCTGAATCGAACAGAACACCTCTGGGATGTATGTGGTAGAACAGGAGAAATTTTCAGCAGTTACGTAAAGCAGTCATATCATCAGGATCTCAAAGAAATGTTTCCAGCACTTTCCAACAACTGCTTCATCTTTAGCCATTTTGAAGGTTTTTATTCTAGGTCTAATTATGTGGTTTAATGTGACATTATATGATGTTATGTACAGCACTTGGGTCAAGTCGTTACGGTTAAACGACATGCACTTCGTGGAATCTATGCTATGTAGAATTGAGGCTGGTTTGAGAGCATAAGGGATGTTTTACATAGTATTAGTATGGTGTTCCTAATAAAGTTGCCATTGAGTATATATCCAAAATCAAATCCATAAAAAAGGAGAAATAAAAAATATCACCATAATATTTGAAAAAAAAAAAAAAATCCAGACTTTTTTGTCACTAATTTTCACAATTTCTACATTACTCCTCTTGGGTTGCCACATGGATCCTTCCTAACCATATGGCATCAGCAGGAGTATAAGAGGCTCATTTTTGTGCCATTAGTCCATGGTCCATTTTCATCTTTCTCTCCTCTTGTTACTCTGCCACCCTAAGCTTTATACTTTCTCTGTCTCAAAGGTTTTATCATGAGACTAGTACCGCTATAAATAACAGAACTGTTTGAATTTTACTTATTTCCCTATTAAAGGGTTATATAATCTAACAAAACTAGACACTGGTGATGATCAATGTCTCCCTTTGAATCCTTTAACCATTACTCTCTTTGATGTTACAATTAAAATCATCACCACTGTAATAGTACAGTACACGTGTGGGCCTCCAGACATCACTGTCCGACTCCATCCTGCTGCGTGCTGGTGGATTTTAGGGGGTGTTTGCTGTGTGGGAGTCCCTCCTGAGGACCTACTTTGCCGGGGACATCTCCACAGGAAGGACTGCAGCTGAACTCTGAAGCCAGGGGGCTGGTGGAGGAGGGAGTCAGTCTGAGAGCCTCTAAGAATGAGGGTCAAACCTCCACCGATTGGATTTGGTTCATCTGAGCTCGCATCATTTGCACGCTGTTGAGAATCTTCTTCTGGTGGCCGGCCAAAGTGACTCCCACCCGTAGGATGTCACTGTAATTAAAAAAAGACAAATGAAAAATAAATTAAGGGCAGCATTCAAAAGAATCCAATGGAGAGGGAAAAAGTATCCAGAATCTTTCCCTGGAATGCTGGGCATAAGGCAGCTGACACACCAGTCCACCACAGAGTGCACAAACACACACACACACACACACACACACACACACACACACACACACACACACACACACACACACACACACACACCTATACACACAAAAGCAAAGTGGCCTGGGTCTACTTGTCATCAGAAATGATAAATATAGCTCAAAATATGGGTCTCAAAAAATTGAGAGGTATTAAGCTGTAATCTGGCACAAAAATACATTTAGAACCTGCCAAATGCCATAAATGTAAACATAAATGTCTTTGAAATTAAAATTGTTGTGTGAGCTGTAATTGACTTGAAGGATAGAAATCTCTAGTCTCTCTTATTCTATTATGGGCAAAATTCTTCATTATCTAGCTAAACATTTTACACTATAACCATGTATTTTTTCAAAGGAGCCAATTTACAGGTTTTATAGAAGTCCCAACGTTTAATAAATAATTGTAAATCATTTTGAAAAATGTATTAAATGGCAGAATCTCCAGGTCCCTGGGTGAATCCTAAACACACACTACTTTCTATATCTAGATTTGCATGTCCATGTGGAAATTCCTCCAGGTTTTTCTCACCTACAAAAACCTTTACAGTAAGTGACTTGGCTGTGCTAAATTGCCCTCAGGTGTTAATTTGTGTGAATGGTACCCTGTGATGGACTGGAGTCCCATCCAGGGTGTGTTCTGGCCTCATATCCAGCGTTCATGGGACACATTCCAGTTTCACAGTGACTCTAAATTGATTATTGACAGTGACATTATGTCAATATTATGAGCTATTTTGTGTAGATTCATGAGACATAATACCAATAAAATAAAAGCAGAATTTAGACACCTGTACACATGCACATTCAGTTAATTCAGAGCTTTTTTTTAACAACAAATGTTGGATTGGGGGAAAATGTGACGTTAGTGACTTTGCCATGGTTGTTGGTACCAGATGCATGAGTGATAGTTTGAGTATAGAAACATCTGGCCTAAAGAGATTATCAAGCCAAGGAATCTGAGAGGACAATGGGAACAAGCTCTCCAAAACTGGACAGGAAAAAATCCGGCAATGTTTTTCCAATCTTTTCCAAGCTGTCCAGTTGGGCCTGTGTCCACAGACTGCTCCTCCCATCTGACAGGAATGGAACCCCATGTGGTCTTCTGCGGTTGTAGCTTGTCCACCTCAAGCTTTGATATGCTGTGTGCTCTGATATGAATTTCTGCTTGTTGTTAATTTTATGTGTTTATTTGATTTACCATTGCCTTCAGCTTATCGTGCTTCTTCTCCTTTGGTCTCGCTCATTAACAAGGCCTTTCCTCCTGCAGAACCGACACTTACTATTTAACATTCTGTCTAAACCAGCGGTGTCCAATTTTATCCACAAGGGGCCGTGTGGGTGCAGGTTTTCATTCCAACCAAGCAGAAGCCACACCTGATTCCACCTGTTTAATCAGTTGTTCTTGGCTTTTAGTAGACTCTGGTGTGGCTTCTGCTTGGTTGGAATGAAAACCTGCACCCACACCGGCCCTTTGTGGATAAGATTGGACACCGTTGGTCTAAACCCTAACGACTGTAGTATATAAAAATCCCAGCAGATCATCAGCTTCTGAAATATTTAACAACAGTTCCATGATCAAAGTGATGGAAAATCCATTTTTCCCTTTCTGGATGATTTCGACTCATGACTTGTATCTGCATGAATTTTTCCTTTGTCACATGATTAGCACATTGGCTAAATGGATGAATGAGAAGGTGTGCATGGGTCCGTTGGTCAATGAGTGTATGTTTAATCTGTTCATGTTCATTCAGAATGAAACCATTCATAAATGCCAATACATTAAACCGTTCAAGAGAAGATGTTCATGATGTATGGGGTAATTTGATGCTTCTGGCTTAAAGGATGTCAGAACAAAGACACTTACTCCAGAGTCATTTGGGAAACGGCATCGAAAGAGCTGAAGCCCTCACTGGCAAAGTTCTCCTTGTACTGGCCCATCTTGATAGCGTCCAACCACTCATCCACGCTACTGAAGCTGGAGAAGTCTGGAGTGCTGCGGTCCAGCAGAGGTAGGTGTACGCTGGAGTGAAAAGAATAAAAACTCTCTAAATCACATATATTGTATCTTTCAGCAAAACAGAAATAATCTAGACTCTAACTAGTAATAAGCACATAGAGATCACCTCCACTATAAGCAGAACATTACGGTGGCCTCTATCAAGTGCTTTACAAGTGAATATCTAGAAATTGCATATTCTTACGCGGAAGAAAGTGGGGTGGTGGCTTTCAGGCTATTAGGGTTGCGGATCATTTTGTCCAGGGTGTTCACGATCTGGCTGAATTTAGGCCGGTTGTTTCTGTCCTTCTGCCAGCAGTCCAGCATTAATTGATGTAATGTATTGGGGCAGTCCATAGGAGGAGGCAACCTGTAATCCTGCTCTATAGCATTAATCACCTGGAAGGATTAGCACAACGCTTACTTTGCTATCAGTTCAAATGAAGATTGACATGCTATTAGCTTAACCACTATTTTATTGTGAAATAGTGATATATATATGCACAGTCAAAATAAGTATTCACTTCATTAAACCAGACAGAACAGAAGAGAACTGATATTTTCCACTAGAGGTCACTGCTGTATTAGCAAAACAGGAATAAAGGATCTTGTTCAATTAAAGAGACAAGATATGGCTGTGCAAATATCCTACATCTTGATTGCTCATGTCCCAGTATGGTCTCTCTCCGTAGGACATGACTTCCCACATGACGATACCGTAGCTCCACACATCACTGGATGAGGTGAACTTCCTGTACTGGATGGCCTCTGGAGCGGTCCACCGGATGGGAATCTTTCCTCCCTGAGAACGAATGTTCACTTAGCAGATCTGGACAACTTAACAAAAGCAGACTAAGATAGAAGAGACCAGAGTGATTCATTTTATTTTTTAGATTCTCTTTGGGATGAAATGATCTGATTCATTTTTTTTTTCAATCAATATAATAGAAACATAAAAACATACTTTTTAACAGGAGATTTTATGTCAGTCTTAATTTCTCATGCTTACCAATCTTGGGTTACAGATACTATGGTTAGGTCATTTGTATTTGATACATTCACTTGATTCACATGATTACTTTAATCTCGGTCACATGAACTTTATTAAACCTGAGAAAAACACAATCAACCATCAGAAAATGTTCTGTGTGTAAAATAAACAGCTACTTACAGCATTTGCATTGCTATTAAATGAGTAAGATTAAATCGACGTGACAAATGTACAGGAATAAAACGAATTCTGACAATGGGACATCCATTGCTAACCAGTAAACAAAACAAGTGTGCCAAAATGTTGAAGATGATTTGGTCTATTTAGGAATACAGCATGTTTTTAGTTTCCTGTCACTCAAATTCAACATTACATTCATGCAAAAAAAAATGCATCTTGAATGCATCTTGTATGTAAATGCATGTTTATACCTATAATTAGCTTTTAGAGTAGACGTTAAGGTGCAAATATCTCACTTAAAACAAGTTGAAAGGATTTATAAAGGCAATAATATGTACACTAAATTTAGAAAACGTGCCAAATGTCGACACCGAAAAATAAAGTTTGGGTTGTGTAATGTGACACCCATTAATCCCTTCTGCTCCATACCAATAAGCTATGGCTTGGAATTTCAATGACAGCAAATGTACTTACTAGGGCACTGGTGTACGTAGGGTCTGACGTGTCATCCTCTAAGAAGCGAGAAAGCCCAAAGTCAGACACTTTGCATACCAGGTTGCTGTTGACCAGGATGTTGCGGGCAGCCAGGTCTCGGTGCACATAGTTCATATCACATAAATACTTCATGCCAGCTGCAATGCCTCTCAGCATGCCGACCAGCTGAATCACAGTGAACTGCCCATCGTTTTGCTGAAAGCACATGCAGCAAAATAACTTGACCAACATGACCAAACTGCAGACACTCAACTAAATATGCAGCAGCAGTTTTTGTAAGCTATTACAAAACACCCTTTGTACCATATTTATAATAGAACGATGACTGGCCCTTTGTGCCATACAGCCCATAAACACTACATTTGGACTTGTAATGCCCCCTGCAGCTGTGCCTTCATTCAGCCACATCTGCTCCCTGTCTACAGGGACGCCAGTCAGCTGGAGGCCAAACTGACACAAATGGCGTTGAACAATATGAAAGCTATAAAGAAAATATACAAGAATATGCAGCTAAAAAGATACTACATTCTGTGTTTCCTTCTGTGATGAGATAGAACAAAAAAATTTGGTTTACAATTTCATATTATGTGTTAGTAACATATATCTTCACTGAACACACAGAAAATAAGAAGCTAATATTAAGACTCACTCTAAGGAAGGAATCCAGTGAGCCATTCTCCATGAACTCGGTGATTATCATAACGGGGAAGCTTTTTGTCACCACGCCCTCCAAGTGGATGATGTTGGGGTGATCAAACTGGCCCATGATGCTGGCCTCACTCAGGAAGTCCCTCCTCTGCTTCTCAGTGTAGCCAGACTTCAGCGTTTTAATGGCTACCAGGATCTCTCTCTTTCCAGGCAGGCGCAGATTTCCGCTGCAAACCTCCCCAAACTCACCTGCAGGACAATCAGTGGATGCACCTGACTTCTAAGGACCTTTTCCTCGGACCAGATTTTAAAATGTTAAGACGATGTCTTACCTACCTGCACCAATAACTTGCTCAATCTTCACACAGGACATGTCTATTTCTTTGGCAAACTCTCGCACTGCCTCATTAGGATCTTCGTATGTAAAGGGATCGATGTAGATCTTCATACCTGGTGACACTTTGAAGGAGAAAGTGAAGATTAAATTAATCTATTTAAAGTATGTAAATTAGGATTTTTAGAGCCCACTGTCTCTTATGAGATTAATTGCAACTGCAGTGAAAACAGTCAGAAGCCTTCACCACCGACTACATACAACTCATACAGTAAGTTACCTTGTAAACAACAGTGGTTGTATTCAGGCTGGGGACAGAGCTACTTTTCAGTTAGGAAAAAGAAAACAGAAATAAAAAATCTAGCCAGAGCCACAGCACCACAGCATAGTGATGTTTAAAATTACAGTTTTTACCAGATGTTATTGACATTACATGATTATCATAGGTAAACACTACACTGCCCATTACTCTATGTTGTAGTCAATAATGACCTAAAATCAATGACAAATGAGGCAAACGAGCTGAGCTGGGTATATAGATGTATATATACTGTACTTCACACTATATACTGAATCACTGAGGTGAGTAATCAGATCTTATAACTTGTCCTACAGTACCACTATGCTGATGACATGCAACTACATATCAACGTCCTATGAAACTTGATCACTATCAACATGAGAACTGAGCTATTTATCAGCTTTGACCTCTTGGCCACTTAATGTGTTGATCACCACTCACAATTTTGTTTGAATATTTTGGCCCAATTTCCTCCACAATTTGGTCACTTCT
Source organism: Tachysurus fulvidraco (assembly GCF_022655615.1). Taxonomy (NCBI): domain Eukaryota; kingdom Metazoa; phylum Chordata; class Actinopteri; order Siluriformes; family Bagridae; genus Tachysurus; species Tachysurus fulvidraco. The sequence goes on from NC_062540.1 coordinate 13,127,467, forward strand.
TACCCACCAGCCAGCTCTCCCCTAGTCTCCCCTAGTAGATTGCTACCAACTGGGGAGGCTGAAATCTAGCATGTGCTTCCTCCAAGCCAGATGACTGCATTTTGTTTTAAATCACAGGGCAATATACTGTAACAAACATGGAGGAAAGTTTCACACATGAGCTCACAGATGTTACAGATCGGCTAGTGTTGCAGTGATGACATCCCAAACAGCACATGGCTATGGCTATGTTGGAATTTGCTTTTGCGATTTCAGAATAAAAAAGCTAACGATTTTCTATTGCATCATTTGGGAGCCTGCAACTAAAAATCTTATTGTGATTAAAGGTGATAGCAGAACTTCGCCAGTCATATCATTACTACTAATTGTATTTATCTATGAAAATTGCTACTAATTGTAGTTATCGCTGAAAAAACAAATCTGTCAAATGACTAAATGTAAATGATGTCTTCTGTTCTTTATTTGTATACTGATCCAGATAGGGAAGATTACTATATAGTATTTATGCTGTGTGATGAGGTTTATGCTGACACAGGTCACTGTTGGGGATTGAAAGGCTACTTACAATGGCCGCTTGTGTAATGCTGGAGCTTGTCTGTGAACTCAGATTCTGTCCTCTCACTGCCTCTCCTGGGAGATAGCAGAGATACATGAGCAGTTTAGCAAAAGGATGTGAGATTACATAAAACAATCAGAGTTTTAAACTGCATGCAGTCTGTCCAAGGAAGATATAGGATAACTCACCGGTTACAGACGATGATGAGCACAATTACTGAGATGAGAAAAACAACACCTGCAGCAGCAGAGCCAATGATGAGTGGCAGCTTTTCCTTCAGGCTGGAATCGTACTCCTCTACACCCACACACGTGTGCACACACACAGTAAGAACAACATATAGTTTAAAACAGATGTCTAACTGGACAGTTCCCTCTCCATAAAGTAAACACCTTGCAATCCAAAGGGCCAACCTGCCTAAGGTCATCCTAAGGTTACATCTTGGCAATCGTTTCTATTCAGCCATTTGGGGGTTTACAGTTAATAATATTACCACACACTCTGTAAAATCTTCTTTTAAATGTTGACTAAAGCTATATGATTGCCAACTGGCAAAGCTTTTATTTCTGTTAGCTTATAAGAAATGTGTATAAAAAAGTAGCAGGAAAAGAGCAGTATGCCAGTTCACTTTTGGAAAAGCAGCAGCATGCTGGGACTGGAGTTTTGACATCTGTTTCTTGGCTATGCTCCTGGCAAGGAGATGTACTGACATGCTTAATCTGATTGAAGTTAGTGCCATTTCAATGACTGGCAGTGATTTTAAAACAGTAACTCTGTTACTTGTCAGCCAGCGCCAAGTGATCAGACTAATAGCTGACAAAGATTTAATTGGTCTGTGCTGTCAGGATTATACATGGTGCAATTGTGATTGATATAGTATTTACAGAGGCAAAAACAAAGAATCTATTCTTTAAAGGTTAAAAAGACAAACCTGAGATGTCTATTTCTAAGCAAATAAAAGCCTTACCTTCAGTCATGGTCTGGAAGTACATCTTTCCACTGAAGCGTCCAAACCCCGCGACTGTCCGAGCTCGCACCTGGAACACATAGATGGTGCCTGGCTTTAGGACTCGAACTACAGCTGTATTTGTCTGGCTCCTTAGTGTAGAAGAGTTGAATTCAGCAGTATTCTGGAAGAGATCAGAGGACACTTTAAATTGACAGTTATGATACAGCACATGCACCACAATTTGGCCATCAAAACATTTATTCAAGAAAACAGAAATGGCTCAGTTTCCATTCTTGCCAAGTGCAACACAGAAATGAAGGCCTTGGTGTAATATGTGCATGTGAGTGAAGATGTGTGTGATTACTTTCTCATAGTACTGCAGCTCATAGTCCAGTATGACCCCGTTGGGCTGATCTGGTTGAGACCATGACAGCGTGATGCTATCGATAGTCCTGCTGACCTGATGCATGATGGACACCATTGATGGAGCTGTGCAGGGAAAATAGGAAAAAGACCGCAATAATGAGACTCATTTTTAGGTGCAATTCTGCCCAAAGAACCTTAGTATTAGACTAAATGTGCAGTTTAAGTGCCTTGAATAAGCCAACCCATAAACAGTAGAAAGTGGGAATTCAGCATAATGAAAGGTTTTGGAAATAGAAAGTGCAGCTGATTACATATTCAGCTTGATGACTAAACTTTGGGTGAATTAAACTGTGTGTGTGTGATTTTGTCCACATCCAAAGCCAGGTGTAAATTATACACGCACAACACTTGGCGCAGAATAGACAATGTTGCCAGGTATCCTAATTAACTAGAAAACTTTTGAACTGCTATCTCGCTCTCTTTTTGTTTTAATCAGTTATTGTGGATATTCTTTATTCAGGAAAATTATGAATAATAATAATACATGTCCATCTTTGAACCATGGAGAAAGAACTACTAAGACAAGCTATGTTTTTAAAACTGGACAACATTTGTTGTGAAGATCTTGGTGACAGTACAAGTGCCATGAAGAAACACAACAATTTCCTTGCATTTAACAAAGAAATTTAATTTACCATCTGTGCCAATTTTCTTAATGTTGTCTATACCACCATTTGTAAAGATACACTTTCTTATTTTGTACATAACATTAGCAGGTCATCAGCAGTGGGCAGCAGTGTACAGCACAATGAAACCAAATATGTACAGAGAGAAGCAGCATTTCTTCATCTCGGATGTTGTCTGTCTGTCTGTCTGTCTGTCTGTCATGAATGTGGGTTGCCATGCAGAAATAAGAGATGCTATTTAGAAGACAAATGCTGACTTGTTGGATGCGAAGTGAGAATATTAGCTCCCTCTACTTTTCCTGCCATTTTAGATTCCAGTTCTTTTCAAACAAACCATTAATCATATTTGTATGCCGTCAGATGAACAAAAGTGAATTGATTTTTCCTTTATCCTTTTTTTGTACAACCACATGCCCATTTAAAGTGCACACCATTCCAGAGAACTGATATTGTAAATGGTATTTATGGTTGGCACGAAAGATTTTTCATTGGTTGATTGCTCTGTGACTTCCAGGCTTTAGGTTGTAAAGCTCCCTTTTACTTAGAAGGTTGCTGAGTAGAGCCCAGAAACATTAAACACACCAGTGCATGCAAAAGCAGCACTTCACTGCATGCAGGACTTTTTTCTTCACCATGAATTTTAGGAAAACACCATTTCTAGTAAAGACTGTCCCTTCACTGTCAATTCAATTCAATTTGTATATTTCAACAATAGAAATATGGGTGTAGACTTAGATCCCTAATGATCAAGCCAGAGGCAAAAGTGGCTACAGAAATCTCTCAGAGACAGAACAAGGAACATGACTGCTCTGAATTTATTATGAAGATTTATATGCTGTTTATCAGGTTTACATATAAGTTTAATCAAATCCAATATGACCTGTTGGCTAAAATTCTAAGCTTAGACGAGTAAAAAGGGTGAAATTCTACCAATTAATAACTGATAATTGAGTAATCAAATATCACTATTTATGATACGTAAACACCATAAACACACATATAAAGCTAGACAAATAGCAAGAAAAGTGTGGAGAGGAGAAAGTAAGAAGATATTATTTGGTTTTTATAGGTAACATATATATATCACATATATGTATGATCCCCTAAAAATGCTGCGCATGAATTTTTGTGTGTGAGCTGTAGCAAAGAGAAACAGAATGTGCAGAAGACAAGTTTAAAAAAAAATCAGCCTACAATTTTTTTTCTTATGGATATGAGAATTGTGTTCCAGCTTGAAGAAACGAACATTTTTTTTACCAAAGAAACTAAAATATGGCATATTTCAGGCCGAATAATATGGATGGAATTACATGCTACATCTGAGTCTAATTGTTCCTCGTGTTTTGTGAAGCAGGTCCGCACTGACAGAAAGAGCCACACAAATGGAGCCAGAAATCTTTTATATTTTCAGAAATTGTTCAGTTCTGCCAAAGTGATCTATTTTCCATTTCCCAGTGTGCTGTAAGCACTACTCCATCACTCAACATCTCGCTCGGCCTTCAATTTATGATAAATGCAAGTAGTGCTCTCACACAAATTCATGTGTCCTTGTGGTATTATGGTAGAGAACCAGAGGAACCAATTAGGTATGCTTCCATCTGTAAAGAATTCAAAGATTTCTGCACTTGCCAAGAAATTTTCCACTCCTGTACATGACAAAGTACTGTACAATCCTTGTTAATCATGTTTTTGAACCATTTCCTATAAAAAAAGGCTTTATTATATATATACCTAGACACCACGTAAAAAGCCACAGGAGAGGTTTCATGTTATGTGGGAGGATATTTATTTAATATCATAGAACTTCAACCACTTCAACTTCAAAGATCCATCAGTGAGTCCAGACCTTCAGTGCACCCCAGAATTATTGGCCCAGAATTACTGAACATTTTCCAGTAAAACAAACTGGCACTGTTTATCTTTCTTCTAATAAAACAAAATCTCATTAAAATTACAATTTGTTTAATAGAAATTTCTCTCAAAATTATAGGTGTCCATATTATTCATACCCAGTGATATGTTTTTTAGTGTTCATATTGCATTAACAATGTCATAGGAAGAATAACATGTAACAGTTTCCACGGTTAATAAATAAGAGGCTGTACTCATGTAATTAATGGTAATCCATTACCGTGAATAAATCACTGAAAATCTCTCATCCAGTCTCTCAAATCAGATGATTGTTATTGAACTGCACAAATCAGGTAATAGATTAAAAAGTAAATATGGGTATAACAAAAAGTTTCACATGTCTGAAATAGTAAGATCTACAAGTACACTCTTCTCCCAGACTGTGAGTAAGATTGTGAAATAAAGAAAAAAAATGCCCAAAAATTAAAAGAAAGAAAACTGCCAAATGTCACTTTCATAACAGCAAGCTGTTTGAAAGTCTTGCCAGAAAGAAGCACTTTCTGAGAACTCACCTAAACTTCATAATGGGTCTTGTATAACAATTAGCATCATGTGCTATAGTCAGATGAACCCAAAATCAAACATTTTGCTCATGTACATTATTAGCTTCTTTGTTAATAATTCTTCTTTGTTAATAATTCTTTGTGTGGCTAGTGGTTCAGTGGCTTCCACGAACACTGATCATCGTAAAATCAATATATTTGAGCCCAAAACAATGCAGCGGGCTTAAATGTAGCCATAGACCACAACAAGCTTTCAAGGCTAAATGGAAGCAAGAACATCAAAAACAGCTTCTCCATCAGGTTAGTTGATTCATACCCTAAATGCTTTTGGGCCCAGATCTTCGTTTAAGCAATATAACTAATTATTAATCAATAGGCACTTTGTGTGGTATGTAAATTTTGGTGCATTTAGTATTAAATTGATGTTCAGCTGGTAATCAATAGTTATTTGTCCTCAGCATTTGCTTAGGCTGTGCATGGCTTCACAGTGAGCAGCAAGCATTTTCAAAAAAACCTGATTAACACTGACTGCAGAACTTAAGAAAATCTTCCCATGTGGAGGAAAACTAGACTTATTATTCATTAGCTACTTCTAATCAATTTCAGGACAGCAGATGAAGATGGACTAAGGCAGGAGTGTCAAGTGAAGTGAAAGATGCTACATTAAAAACAGGTGTAGAGTGTAGACATAAACAAAAAGGACACTAGACACAACAAAAACCAGTGTTTTTTTTAGCAGCTAAGGGGATTTTTTTTTTTTCAAATGTGATCAGTAAAAAAAGTCAAAATGAAAAATGTGGAAATTTGTGTATCACTTGGTTGTCATTTACAAACTTATGTATGAACTAAAAATGCTCTTTCATCATGAGTAAAGCAGTTTTCATACTAGCTCGCTCAGTGTCTGCTCATGATTTCAGTGATGGCTGACTAGCTGACTTTTAGAGGTGGTTGGTGCAGTGAGGTGAAGTTTCCCAGCACCAGTGAGGCTGTAATGTACACTGACAGGCACACCAGAACAGCCAGGTCCAGAGCTCTCATTAAACTGCCCTATTAACGTTTGCTGTGCTCCTTTGAACTGCTGCTTCTAGTTTTTTTTCCCCCAGTCCACACCCCTAGACAATGTGATGTGAACTGTAACTGCCACTCTGGGCTAATAAAAATAAGGAAACATGAAATATGAACAAGTGTTGAAAAACAAATACAGAACAATTGATGCTAAAATCCTCACAGCAATTGTAAAAATTATATATCTTTCAAATGAGCCAAGAGCAAAGACCGGGGCTCTTGGTTTTTAATTAAACATATTTGATTTGCATGTGTAAAGTAAACCGCTAACGGTTTATGAAGTGGCTTACCGGCCTGGTTAGTTGTAATATTGACTGAGGCAAACTGAGGCGAGTAGGGGCTCTGGTCAGAAACACCGTTCACTGCCTGGATCTCAAAGGTGTACTGCGTGTGGGCGAGTAGATCACTGATGTGCACGCGTGGCTCGATGAGGCCTAGCTGCCGTGGCACGAACTGCACGTTGTCTCCACAACGTGTGCAGGCTCCTCGGCCCGAGCCACAGCTTTTGCAGATGATGTTGTACACGAGGTCGTGTCGGCCACCACTGTCACGAGGAGGAATCCACTCGAGCCTCAAGGATGTCTCATTCACACTGGAAATGACTGTCTGAGGGGCGGAGGGCACGGCTATGGGGTGAAAAAGAACACACATATTGACATGGGATACTGGGTCATTATAAAAAAGACATAAATATCATGTAGAAAATGGGCCAGTTCATTCTATTCAGGGGAAGGTTTGTAGATGAGCTGGCAAGACAAAGCCCTGACTCTAGTTCAAGGAAACATGAGATCAAAATACATTTTCTTTTGTTTGTTTTTTTTAAAGCTGATTATTAGAATTAGTTCATTATTTTAATTGTTAGAAACAAAATCTAATAGCAAAACTAACAGTCAGTAGAAAAACACACCGAATGATTAAATAAAATGCAGTTTTTCGGCTAAGGCTGATTTCTTTCTAGCGCATGATTGTTGATTCACACGGTCTATCAGTGACTGTTGTATCCTGTAGTGAAAACCCCCTTTATAGAGTCTAGAGTTTCAATAACATATCTAAAACCCATTATCAACAGTGACCAAAAATTTTCATGTGAAATATAATAAAGCTAAAGCTCGATAAAGATGCCTTTAGAGGAATAAGTGAAAGTAAATAGACACAATGTCTAAGTTCATCCAAGTTCTGACACTAAAGGACAAACAACAGAACTGCAAGTTTTGTGTTCCTTTTTTTAAATGAACTCTGGTAACCAGGCATGTTATTCGTAGGAGACGCTGTATGAGCCCAGCAGGACATGAAAGACTTTATAACACTTGGCACAAACACAGCTGCCTATTTGTCTCTCACTGTGAGTGTGTGTGTGTTTTCTGCACATCTTTCTTACGCCTACGATGATACTCTGTGCCATAAGGCTCACTTAATAAAACACATACAACATATCAGAGACACACCACTGTGCAAAATACTCAATTAAAATCTGTAGTCAGTGACTTCATCAGATTTACATGTTGAACAATGGTTTATTGGTCAAATTCTTTTACATAAAACCTCTCACTTTAATGTTCCCTCAAAATAAGTTTCCATCTGTCACCTTAGAGGCATCTTTGTCTTTCTGGTTCTACATAAAATTGTAAATCTTTTGTTTTCCAAGTTAAACTGCTTTAGAAAGATTCAAAGTGTTAAATAATAATCACCGATCTCTACTCAAAAGTGAAACAAGTCGTGCAACGTAGAACCGGATCAACAGTCTGAATCATTCCTCCAATGATGTCTTGAACACTAAGTGACTGTTCTGTCTATACACTAGGAGCTGATTCTTATTCATTCACACCATTTTGATTGCTCCATTAGTATGAATCGAATCAAAGCAGCCTGGTCCTTCTGCAAGCTCTTTAATCTGTGATGTGTTGAAAAGAGCATTGTGTTTATTATAATGCAAAGCAACACTGTGAGAAAAGTATTCTCTACTTCTCTACTCTCAAACAGAGTGCTGCTCTCATTCACAAATGGCCACTCTTCTAAAAAGCACAGGGAATTATGCAAATAGGACTGGGCTTGTTATTTCTTGGCTCCTTTTCAGTTACACTAGAGAGTGACATTTTCATTCAGAGTATGCTTCATCCGCTAACCACTTCTTAAAAAAAAGGGCAAGAGTTTCCAGAGATAAAACAGCATGGCTCTGCATGCTTAGGCTTGTGCAATATGAAGGATTTAGAGATGGATTCAGTGGATCTGTGGTTGTGGGTCATGCCATTGCTGACAGCTCTCAAAACTTTTATTGGACTTGAATTGTTTAAAAACAACGTACTTGTGCAGGGCATCTGTGCAGGATCTGAATCAGTGCGGTAGTAGCCAACACGGCAGACGCAGCTGGTAGCTCCCTCGTTGGTGGTGCGGCTGTTGATAGGACACTGTTGGCATGACTGATCTCCCTGGGATGGTTTGAAGAATCCAGAGGAACATGCTGGGCAAAAACAGACTACATTTTAGACCAATCTGATTAAAGAGTGGATTATATATGTAGCAATACTATTCAACGGTTCTGTTTTTTAACCAAATACTTTTAGACTTTTCACTCTAAGAAAAATTAAACTATCCATCAGTATTTGTTAGAATACATATCTTATTTTCTGGCTATAAATCCACATATAAGTAGAGACTGAGAAATCACAATACATTCATATGGGCCTCTGTTGCTGCTGGTGAGCTTGGCCTCACACTGTTCTGCTTTTGTCTGACACACAAAGAGCAAAGCTCTACTTAGGAATATGTGACTACACGCACAAAGGCGATAAAAAAATTCCAGATCCATTTTCCCCCTTAAAACCACCCAGAGGCACACCAGAACCACATTTATATTTGTGCATTTACATATTTTTATTTTAATGTAATTAGCTTTAACACACAATTGAGCACTTCTCATGAATATTCAATGTTAACTAGAGAGTTTGGATATTTACGTTTTGTCACCTTAGTGTTAAAATCAAGAATACAACACATAAATGTACTAGTTTATGTAATGTTTTCAAAGAAATTAAATCTCAGATCTCAAAGAACTATAATGTCCTATGTAAGTATGTAAAGCAGAGTATACAGTAATGACAGTAATTTTGCCTTGTGCCACATAACACACACACACACACACACACACACACACACACACACACACACACACACACACACGCGCATACACACACATGTGTAAATATGCAGGGTGACACTGAATCTTTCAGATGCTACTTTAAAAACGAAAATTTATTTTACCTTGAAATGGTTGAAACAGACTCATACATCTTTATCTCAGTTGTTGTTTGTGCTGCCTTTCAGGCTTGCTGCTGCTGCTACATAAATCTATTTGCACTAAAACCTCTGGTCATTTGTTCTGCACTTGCTGTAAAAAAAAAAAGCAACCAAATTGCCTGTTCATTAAGGCAAACATGCAAAATGGCTGAGTTGTGCTATTCCACACAAGCAATGCGTCACAGACCCTGTTAGGACATCAGCTTGCATGTATTTTTTGCAGGTAACCTTTTTTTCCCTACACACAAACCATAAGGAAATAAGATACCTGCTAGTATTTGCTGACTTTGGTATATGATACGTATCTGTCGCATTGCATCTTGGCAGGTAATAAAGTCTCCTAAACTTTTCTCTTCCATCTTCCTGCTGATGAAAGGGTATAGTCCCTCATCTCCTCATTACAAATCAATCAGCAGCTTCTAGCCAACATCCATATAACGATACAAAAACAACCTTGTCCATAAAATAGAGTAATAATAACCCGAGTCTGTCTGACATTTAGAAATGAATAAAGGCAAATTAAATACGTGACACATTTTGTGTAGGTGCAAGGCAGTCTGCTTCCAGAAAACACGTTGAGCCTGAGTGAGCACAATGAAGCTTATTCTATTAGGCTAATATCTCACGGTGGGTTTGAAAGCGGTACATTAGTCTTGGCTGTATCTTTCCAAGTATGTGATTGATGACAGCGCGTTTGCTTTCCATCAGAAGGAATATGAGGATTACACATTCTCCCATCAGTTAGCCAAAACGAAGGAGGTCCAGCATGAGGTGTTGGTTATACGCCAGTGGGCTGAAGGCTGAGTGGCAGAAACACGATCGGACCGGAGTGGGATTTAACAACGGCGCTTCCACGGGGAGCAACAAAACAGAGTACAAGGAAAGCAATATCCTGCTAATTTATAAGCCATGTACTGGATATCAGTACAAAATTGTTTAAGAGGCAGATGGGAATAATACTGAAAAAGAGAAGGAGAGAGTGCACTTGTGGATTTGCAGCTCTAGATTTTATACTCCTGTACTAGTGTGTGATTTCTAACTCGGTGAGTTTATGATGCTAATGCAATATACAATACATAGAATGCTTACCTTTGACAATTATTTCCACCAAAAAAAACGAACAAAAAAGCTCCACATAAAGCAACTTCTATGAAAGAGTACAACATAGGATATGAAGGTCAAAGAGATTATTTATTCAGGAAATAAGTCTAACTCCTTTTCCCTGCAAACACAACTGGGGTTATAAGTCATGTGGTATTGTGGTAAAGTAAAGCAGGTATTATTAAAATGTTTAAATTCACTGTAGCCTAAGACACAGAGACTATTTAACATACAGAGAATATAGATTGTACAGAGACTATCGAGATTTTAAACGTTTTGAAAATACTAGTGTTACTGTACCATGTTAACGGAAGCCTTATGAGTTGGAAATCTGGCAATAATTGGATTTATGTGCATGCAATCAGCATGTGTGGTGATAAAATTGGACCAGCACCTGATACCCACCATAAAATCTGAAGGTGGATCATTGATGCTTTGTGTGTGTTTTGTAGCTGGTACTTCAGGGCATTCATTTGAATATTTATGGCTTCATGAATTCTGCTAAGTCTATTTCTGTACAAACCCAGATCTTTCCTGGACATTACAAACATCACATTATAAGAAAATACACTGTTTTAAAGAATAAATTTGCATTGTTTTTTTTGTGATTAATATTTACATGTGTCTATACAGTATGTTAGAACGTTTATATGCTACAGCACTTTATGTCATCAAAATATAAGGGTGCTAATAATTCTGGAGAGCGCTACAACGAATGTGACGGACAGAAAGCCTGTATTTTATTCTCCTAAATGCAGCAGTCACTGGCACTGCAGCCTCCTTTCTCAGACAACTGTAATTACATAACATATTAATGCAAGTGTCATGTCATAGATTAGAGTTTGTAGCCGGTGTTGAGGAATCTTTATCTAAGCTTTCCCATTACTCTTCTCTGCTTTCCTTAGCTTATTTCAGCAGGAAGCTGACTGAGTATCTTTCCATGTCGTTTCACACAGCAGGAGTAATATTAATATCCATTAGAGGTGGCCTGATGCACTCTAACGCATCTCTAGAGGAGATGCCCGGAGATGAGCTCCATCTAGTTCATTACCACTACGCTGAATCTCAGCATGTCATAAAAGTGATCATGATGCTCACTGGTGGCACGGATGACACGGCGTGGTCACCAATTCATACTAAGGACGCACATAATACATTTTTGCTATAAATATTAAAGATACATGGTTCAAATGTAATTTTAATACAAAAATTCAAATAATAATAATTATATTCAAATAATTAAAAAAAATACACTAGGTATTAATACAATACCTTAATACAACTAGTAAACTCTAATTTCAAGTACAGCTTTTGTATAACAAGAAAAATGCTGTTAATAAAGTATTGTATTAAATCCACCTTCTACAGCCAATTTAATAGGAACGCCTGTCCACCTTGGCAGCAGGACAGTGCAGAAACTCACGATACAGATGCAGGTCAGCTAAGAGCTTTAGCTTATTTTCACATCAAACACTAGGAAGGGAAAAAATACGTTTTTACTATGATATGGTTGTGGGTCTGAGACAGGCTGGGTTTGAGAATGCTGATGTCATGGGATTATCATGCTCAACAGTGGTGCAAAAAAAAAAAAACACTCAGAGAGCACTTGTGAATGAGAGAGTTCAGAGAAGGATTTCCATAATAGTTTGAACAGACAAAAGCCACAGTAACTCAGAATCTCTTTACGACCAAGGTAAGCAGAAAGATATTTCAAAACCCACAGCACATCACACTTTGAGTCAGATGGGCTACAAGAGCATAAGATCACACTGGGTTCCACTGCTGACAGCCAATAACAAAAATCTGTGTCCGAGTCTGGACAGCTAAAAATTGTGAAATGACTAGACGATGGCTTTAGGTGTTGTGCTGTTGCCACATGTTTGGCTGATTGGATAAGTGCAAGACTATGCAATGGTACCTATTAAAGTGGTTGGGCAGTGTACATTTTACATCATTATAAGTGGTTTGGGACTGCTGATGGAATGTTCAGGAAGGAAATCTCAAATGGCCACAATAAATAAATATGATGGTACACATCTGCCTAATGTGCCTAATATTTAAATAGCTGAATCAATAAATCTGCTCTGTAGGTCTGCACATATTTTTATGCTGGAAGAGGTCCCCGGCTACGAAAAGCAGCAGACATGCTAAGAGAGGTAAATCAAATCAGTACAAATATATTTTCACTACAAAAATAATCTCTTAGGCATCAATCACATATGCAATACCGGCTAGAAGTAGTTGATGAAATAGTGTTTGAATATAAATACTTGTGATGTTTGGTGTAGGTGTGAAGCTGAAAACAGTGGCACAGTACATCAGTTTTGGACAAGTCAGCAATTAAAATCTCAAAGCGCATATGGTGTTCAAGCCAAATTCTGGTTTCTGTATCCAAGTGTAAATCCACAGTCAATAAATTATGCAAACCATTAATGATCATATCACACATCCTGGCATTAGGCATAAAACCTGTGCCAAAATCAAATTAGGACGACGACACCACCACCGACAGGACATGTGATCATCATAGGCATGCATTTAGATACTAAATGTGAGTAAACATTCACAGAAGAAAATTATGGTATTATAATGATGATTATGATGATAATTAAGAAAAACTAGGGCCCTTATGAGAAACTCCAAAACAATGAGATATCTACCTACTCACATGAAAAACAGTCAGTTAGTGTATTACTGTAGTGTGTATATCAAAATAATGTATTACATTAAGTAGGAAACTACAAAAACAAATATATGCAAAAAATTTAATTTTACTATCTATAAAAATCTGAACCAATTCTAACTTTCTAGTCAATTTTCTTTCTTTCTTTTCTTCAAGTAACAAACATGTTACTGAGATGTTCCCTGAGATGTTATTGTACAATCAGGGGTCTCACTAACAGGGAGTTTCTAAATTTAGGCATTTGGTATATTTAGGCTTTAGGAGTCCTTGAAATTTCAAAATTTTAAAAATAGGGAAAAAATAACAGTAATTTCAGCCTGTGCAAAAGAAACCTCTTGTGCAAAAGAAAGTCTCAGAACGTATTTAACGTGCTGGACCTTAATTGACTTCATGGGACACTTGGCTGGTCAAAAAGTGTCTCAGTAATTACAATTCTGTGGCTCTTCAGACCTTGTGCTAACACTCAGCAACCATGTGCTCTTCAAAACAGCTAACTGAGGATACAAAAATGAATCTAATCGATGCCTAACAAAGCAGGAGAAGGCTATAAAAAGATATTAAAGCCCATCCAGCTCATAATTTCCAGTGTCTATAATGTCATTAGGAAATGGCAGTTAAGGGGACCTGTGAGAGTCAGGGAAAAATCTGGAGCTAAAATAAAAACAGCTAAAACTACTGTACCATTATGCTGTCCAGAATGGTAACACAATTTTCCCTTATGACACTTAGGATGTGCTGGAGAGATTAAGCTAACACATACGTGGTGTACTATTTTACTCTGAAGCATTACTTGCACAAAAATGATCTGCATGGGAAAGTCTTTAGAAATGAACCTTACCTGCAACCAAAAGTAAAGATCTTATATATGCAAACAATATCTAGTTATCCCAGTGATGTAGACTGAAGAGGTAAACATGAAACTCTTGGTCACAATCATCGAAAGTACATTTTGAGAAAACGAGCACCTTGCTTTGAGGGGTGGATCTATTATGTTTTGAGATTATGTGACCCAGAGGCACAAGAAAGAGGAATAGATTGTAATATGTAGTCAATCAAGAAACTAAAACAAAATGAATCTTAGACATGATGCACGTCCAAGATGGCAAAATAATATCTGTGAACTAGAAGTGTTCTGTGAGGACCAGCAAGAGAAAATACATAAATAAATAAGAATATTATGACTTCAAGCTTTTAAAAGTACTAACATTAACCTGTGAAATCTGCTACAGGGGGTGTAATGACTTCACAGGATATCCAAAGAAATCCTGACAAACTCTGACACAAATCTGACACTTGATAAGGATACACAAAATCCAAACTTGACATGAAACAATGGGAACTTGGCAATGCTAAATTCATTAAAACTAAGCATTGCCTGAATACATGGCTCAGCTTTCCATTCCATTCAAAAAAACAAATACAACTGAAATACAATTGATCGATTCTTTTTACCAGTATGTCATAAAAAAGTGATTAGAAATTGAATAAGAAAGCGTATAAGAAAGCTTTTAGAAAGTGTATTAAAATGCATGAACAGTAAACATGGTTAATTAATCATTAGATCTCTGGCAAAGGTTTTACCGGTCTGTATCACTCAAAAGGGATGTGTCTGAAGCATAGGGCTTTTTATTTTGTATTCTGCTGTTAACTAGTTCTTTCTAGCTTCGTGTGTATCTGTAACCAGAGATGTGTTTAGAGCTTTTGAAGCTCTAGAGAAAGTGCAGCCACAAACTTCCCAACTGCCGGGGAGTTTTTTAATCCAGCGAGGAATCAGCGAGGAAATGCTGCCTGAATACAGCTGTGTTTGTGTCCATTTCCACCAACCAAGGCAGCTCAGATGTGTGGCCATTTTGCTGTATTAATGCCAGTGTAACATTTTGGACCACAACTTTCAGATTCATAACTAATAGTGGATCGAATGTGCACCAATATAGCAACCCATTTCAGTATAGCAGTATAGTTTTTGTTATTTTGTCCCGATCATGACTTTATTGGCTTGTAAAAAACAATGTACTTAGGAGATGTAATTCTCTGGAACCCCTGTAGACTATCCTAATTAAAGAAAAAGCAGGAATGCATGTGGGCTTGATTAAGTTTGAATGTTTATTACACCTCACATAATATAAGTGGTATTTTATAATGACTTTATTCTGCCGTGTCTTGAATGCATTGTTCAATATGCAGACCTATTATTCATAACGTTACACCGCTACAGCATACAAGCAGCTGGTTTTTTTTTTGTTTGTTTTTTTTGGAGACACCAGTACTGCAGTGCTAAGCAGATATGCATAGGCAAAGGCAAAATATTACAATAAAATTGTGAAAGCAGGACTGAGTATGAAGTAAGCCTTGGAACCGTCGAACTACATCTAAATACAATTTATTACTGTCATTTTGCAGACAGCATTGGCCACATATGTATTATATATAATTGTAAAAGTGCATGGACTGATTCATTTTTTCCTCTGCTCTGGTTCTTTGCTGTGCAGCCAGAATAAATGAATGTCAATAAGGAGAGGGCAACAGACAGACAGACAGACAAAAAAAAAAAAAAAAAAAAAAGAGCTTGCATACAGTATGCATGGACCCGACAGGCAACTGAATTCCAGCTAAGATGAAAGCCCAGACATCACATGATCAGACAGTTCCCAATGCAACACACACGCGCGCACACACACACACACACACACACACACACACACACACACACACACACACACACACACACACACACACACACACACAAAATGCTAGTTCATGTTTCTGCTAAAATTAATTTACATTATTTTACTGTTTTTACTAGTTTCAATGGTACATATTTAAGTGAAACATATTCTCCTTGCACATTGTTTTACCAGTACGTTTGGTGTGAAATTCATTAGCTAGATTTTCCCATGACTAGCATTTTTTTGTGCTTTTTACCTTTGAAATATAAAATCATTTCACTAAGTTCGCTAGCATTCTTTTAGGACCCCAACCTACAAATTAATCACATGAACTAATATTTCAGTAAGAATTACCTTTACTGATTCTTTGTTAGCTAGTTAGTTAACTAAAACTGGGTACAATAACATCTTTCACCCCCCAAAAAAACCTGAGCTAATGACAGGTCTCAGAACCACTGTCTCTCTGCTCACTTTCCTGAACTACACATTTCGATTTCACGTTTCCGTTTTTTCAGTCAAATTTGTTTCTTACAAATTAGTAAAAACAAAAAGCAACAAAACAAAAAAGCAATATTTTGGTAGTACACTGCTTTTTTTTTTTTTACAGTAGCATACTATACAATAAATACACTGTACAAAAATGTAAATGTGCCTGCTAAACATTTTTTATTTTCCACTGCTTGCACTTGGTAATATTGTCCCTTTGTATAAGTAGATGTGAAAACCATTTCTGACATCTGTTGTGCATTGGGTTAACTGTCTGCTGTATTGTAACACTGCACCAAAGCTCTTTAGCCATCATCTTGTTTTCATCATCGGGTAGCCTCATTATCTCCAGATGACTTCCGAGGGAATTTGAGCAAATTTTCATCGCCTACCCAAAGGACTTGCGGATTAGTCCTGGATTCTTCAGAAAGGCTGTGGATTATCCAGCAGACTAGACTGGAGCCTGAGAGTCACTAAGACAGGAATCCAACGCTTTAAAAGCCCAAAGAGAGACTAGAAGCCAGGCCAAAAGGGCCAAAGCCGACAGCAGATGACAGCCTAATATGAAGGAGGCAACGTTCCAAAACACATGCTCGTCTCAGTGTATGGCATGAGAATAAAGTAGAGGAAACTCCTTTGAGTGATGTCACTCAGGCCTGGAATTTGCACGAGGACATGATATTTGGGGCGTGAGGGCTAGAAACATAGGCTAGAGGCAAGGCACTAAACATTTTGATATAAAATTGTGCATTTTAATCAAGATGAGAATATTCAAAGAAAAAGTTTCCTTAAATACAGTAGTATGCACATCCTAGCATCTAACAGCCATAGTTTCTTAGAGCCAGTAAAAAAACATTATAAGACAAGCCTTAATTTGTTTTTAAATCTATCCTGAAAATCTACAATATTAGACCTATAAAGATGGCATGGAAACTTCCAGAGCCCAAAGTCAACTTCTGCCAAAGCTTTTGGTTGAGAGCTACGTGTCGCACTCATTGTTTGCCCAGCAGAGCTCATTTTCATGGATTCGTGACTATGAATACAGGCTATTACTAAATAATACTTGTCTGAGATGGTGTCAAAACCAGTTTGGTGTTATTTATTTGTTCATTGTGTATGCTGTTAATATTTCATTAGACCCTGGTGCCTTAGACACAGCTCTCCAGGGAGCGGTTTTCTGCTGACTGCCTCCATTGAGCTGTGACTGACAGATGAAATGTATTCATTTCATCCGATGTTGTAAATATTAATGGTGTCAGCTCCATCTGCTAACTTCTACCTGAGACAAAGGCCTCGGCGTTAACCCCGACAAGCTCTTTTATGCGACATTGTGACACCCGGTCCAGAGCTGGCTGTGTGGTGTCAACATCACACATCCACAATGCTCGCTGCTTCTTTTGTACGCCTGACAACGGAATCTGAGCGCGTCAGTCATAGGCAGCACTGCTGGAAGAGAACTGGCAACGTGTGAATGGCAACAGCAGATAATTTGACACCGACAATGAGGATGGTCGTTCGGCTTTATGCAGAGGGACAGCGTGGTGTGATTTGAATGAGCTTCTGCAATCAGCACTTCCCAGCAGGAACGTGGTGAGACAGACGACACGGACACACAGGTGCTGCACAAAACTACAGAACGAATCTGATGTCCACTTGTACAGGATGTGATTCGCCATGCAGAAACTGTCTGCCAGAAAAGCCATTTAGCCATTAATTCTATATTATTTATTTCAAAATGTCCTTTTAAATGGTTTACATTATTTAAGCTCCTGACCATTTGAACTGAAAATCAAAAAATGTAATTAATTGAATGCATGTAGTATGTAGGCCTACATGTAATCTTGTGTCTTGCGTGTTTATACTAAACAATCAGCTAAATGCAAAGGTTTAGATCCACCAGAGTTAGGAAAACCTTATGATTCGTGTGACCCTGCTCCTGGTCAGGGATTGCAGTGTATGCAGTGTCTGTTCTGGGCATGAATAAATGCAAAAATATAGAATAAACCATGGAGGAGGAGGAAACAGGAAAAAGGAGAACATGTGAAACTCCAGTGAGAATTTGTTCTGTAATTTTGGAGCCTTGTCTAAAAGCACAATGTAGTCTAGTGTGCACATGAAATCATGAAAAATGCACTAAAATAAGTAAAATAAAGTTGTAATTAAATGCAAACTACAGATTAATATTACACTGCTAATTATCCTTGCTGTATACTCTTTAAGAAATTGTATCTAATAGCAGATCTGTAGTTTGTATATTCGTGTGAGTGGGAGAATAATGATATGCAAGAGAATCACTGAAAGTGGCTTAACTTGAACAGAACATGGGACACAGGCTAACAGATATCCAGCAGAATCAGCAGCATGCATATGAGCACTTCAGTGAGACAATATGCACTTGTGTGAAAAGTTTGGTAATGAACTGTGCTGAGAGATTACCACTTGAATAAGAGTGATATTCAGTGTCATTTCACAGCTGCAGCACTGCAGTGGCCTCCTCGTGAGCTCTATTTCCTCTCGAACCCCCACATGAGCTTTTCTGCCACTCATTTGAGCAGGTGTGTCTGCGTGGGAGTTCATCTGATGATGGGTTGTAGGCCATTTTGTGCACCTCTAAGTAGATCATTTGGCCGCGTTATGTAAGCCGAGGTTGCTTGGCTTTTCTAAATGAAACAAGAATGTTTGCCATGGACGCTGTCTTTCATTGTGCTTTCATTTTAAGGACATATAAAGAGGCAGGTTATATGTACAAAGACATTTCAAATTTAATCCTGTACAGATCCAAGGCCCAACAAAGGAGTTCTCATGCTTGTCTTTGTTTTGTCAGATGCAGTTTTTCTTTGCTGATGACTGAGAGAATAAGGAGAGGCGTGAGGAGGAGAAGCACTGACAGTCTCCGCTCGTCGGACATTGTCTGCCTGCTGGAGACTGACGGACGAAGACTAGACTCCTGACGGGCCTTTGATCAATGAGTGCCTCATTGATGACAACAGGACACCTGCTTCCCATCAAAGAGAAGAAGGCCTGTTAGAGGCAGCCTGTACAGCCAGCACTCAGGATAGATTAACCCTTCATACCCCCAGAATTTATCCTGCTTCAGATTTCAAGCCCCTTTAGACAATGAATGTATTGTAGCCAATGCATACACAACTGAGACACAATGCGCTGTTAATATACAGTAAAGATATAAATAAATATAAATACTTTGTTTGGAATGAACAGATTTATCTTTTGTCTTTTTTCTAAACAAAAAACAAAAAGCAAACAGTCATAAAAATGGTCAGTATTGGAAGATTTTCAGTGGTATAAGAGGAATAAAACTTGCTATATGAAATTCTGTTAGATGCATTAGGCTGCATTTCACCACTTTACATTAATGCCAATGGTATGTTGAGCAGCTTTGGGTTTATAAAGCATTATATATATATTATTATATATTATTATATTATTATATATATTAAAAAATCATTTGAATAAAAATAATTCCGTCATGCTTATCTGACATCATCAACGGCAACCGCGTTGGCATTTATTAACCAATTTTCATTTGACATTATTTTATAAAATGTTTTTATGTGATATAAAGATTCAGGCCTCAGTACTAAGTTTATCAGGTCTTTAACTGCAAAAACAAAATAAAAATGCTGAAGCAGGACCTGCTTTTCAGGACAATTAATGTTACTTGCCTCCTGAAATATCATTACTTGTCAGGACACCAGGGTCAAGTTCCTAAATTATCCTTACAAGGTACATCCACTGTATATACAGTATTCTGAGAAAAGTGTTTCCAAATTTACACATATGATTACTTCTCGTCAAGCACAACAGAATTAGGAGTAGAAGGAAAAAGCAAATCCAATCAACCAAATCAGAGATCAGTGAAATGAAATATACCCATTTCATTAGTGTATCCCTTCATTTGACTTTCATCCCCTGCTCTCCCAATTATTCTGTAGAGCTACAAAGAATGGAATGTAATCCATTCCAGATTAATAAAAGCTGGGTTTGTACATAAAAAAAAACATAAGACGAAACCAATAAATCCTCATTAATCTATAAATTAAATGAAACCCACATAGCCTTTTTTTTGGAAGCTTAGTTTTGTTCGTGTACATTAATCTATATTTTACATTAAACTGTAATTTAAAGGTGGGGTCCATGTTGTTTGAGAAATGCTTCAGAAAACTGAGTCAGGCCAACAAACAAAACAAACGTGTAGCCAATGAGCAGAAATGGGCGTGTCTTGTCGATATGCGGCGGAGAGAGTGTTCAGTGTGCATGTGTGACATTAGCCGAAAGCGAAAAAACAAAAAGCGAAAAAAGGCTTACATTTACGATAAGAAGCAGGACCTGTGTTAATATGGGATCAGCTTTCCAGCATTGGAGAGAACTGAAGGTCTGCCAGTGGTGACATCCATTTGGGTTAGGTGCGTGTTTTTGTTTTGGTGATTTCAAATGTCAACATTGGCTTTCAAACATCGTGCACCCCACCTTTAATCTGTATCTCAACTAGTACTGTATCTGTCTGTCTAGTCACATTGACTTGAACTCAGATCTGACACAACTAACCCACTTTATTTAATTCTGGAAATGTGTTATATGATAACTGACAGCAAAAATCTTGCTTGTTAACTTTATTTTCATTCATTCACTTCCAGTAAATGTTTTATCCTAGTCATGCTTGTGATGGATTTAGAACCAATCCAAGGAAAGCTGAGTGTAAGGCAGGAACACACCTTTGATAGGACACCAGTCCACTGTGAGACTCCACACACAGATTCCCACATGTTTACACCTACTGCACAGACAATTTAGACAATTACAGTAAACCAAATCTAAGATTATTAAACCTACACATTAGATGTTTCAAACATGAAATAGCTCATTAACATGAAATAGTCGATAATTTGGCTGATTTTATGCATTCATTTTAGATGGAAGCTAAATTATCTGCTGGTAAAATAATAAAAATGACTAGAAATAAGTTTCATAATCTAATATTTATTTTATTTCAACCAAAATCATGTAACAGGAAATATTTAATATATATTTTTACATTTTGCTAGGATGTCATTTTAGACAATTTAGAGATCCAATCAAATTCCAGGCATGTTTTTAAGAAGGAAGTCCAGAAGGCTGGACTAGCACAGGATCAATATTGGGTACTGTCCTGTACACAAAGCTCTGATATTATTATTGTATCAAAAAAAAAAAGAATTTCAATATATATCTAATGCAACCGCACCAATTAGATCAATTCATTTATCGATGAAGAGAAATAATAAAAAAATATTTTATACTCATATAAAGGACTAACCTTATTTTCACACATACCTGTATATCGAATCACAGCGACAAAGCGACTGGAGACCATTAGTTTTCATTGCGAGATGGTGACTTCTGATGGTACGAATGACAGAGACTGTTGGTGAGCAGATGAGGGTGTGTCCAGCAACGCAACAAAGATGAGAAAAGTGGAACTTTATGCAAATATGAAATGACTCCCAGTGAAAGTGCAGTCAATAGAGCGCATGTGATCCGTGAAAAAACAGCACACACTGCTGTTCCTTCATCTCGCATGATATGATGTATATATTCACTTGTAAATTTTACATACAATTGCCTCCAGAATGTTTCATTTTAGCCGCAAAAAAACTGATATGTTGTCGAGTATAATGCTAGATACACCACCTACTGAGAAACATTGCTATGGCAACCAGGAGCAGGAATACGTACTGGAGACTTCTTAGTACAGTGACAGGGGACTGCATCTCCTGGCTCTGCTGCTGAGATTAGTTACAGCAATATGTCTCACAATACTGCAGCCTGATTGGCTCCTTTTATGTCCCGCTGCTCTGTCATAACTTATAATCACTTTTGTACCGTGACATTACCGTGACATGTGACAGGAAAGTCACAGGGTCTTCAGAGAATTACAACATCATCATTTAAATCTTGAAGGATGTGTTTTACACCCTGGTCCAGTTAAGAATGACATTTTTTAAAGATGATTTGTACTCTGTATGTGTCCAAAGGCAAACTCCTCAAAATTTACATCCTAGATTAGCTTAAAAATGCTGCTTTAAATGATTATATAGTGTACAGTTATATTATTGATATAGAATTTTATATACTTCCTGGAAAAAAGTCTGATGGTCTGCTTCAGGGTATTTTACTAGCTAGGTTATTGTTATCTTGATTACCTCAGATTACCCTAGCATGGTAAGCTAGGTCACCATCTTGGCAGATGATTTAGCATCAGCAGTTACTGTTGTACTGCAGTTACTAAGGCTGTCAAACTCCTTTAAGAATAACAATCCGATTCTGATTTAAATGCATTTGAATATGAATTTAATGTTATTAACCTCTAATTATAGACTGCCACAGACAGTGTGAATACTAGCAGCGGTGCTACACTGTGCTTTTATTGAAGGAAAACCACAAGGCAGGATAAGAATTTAATCAAATGTTAATGCTTTAGTTCCTTTTTATTTATTCATTCATGGTAATATTTTTTTGTCGCTGAAATTCATTTCAATTATACCTTGTCACATACAATAAAAAACATTCACACGACTAATCACACAAAAATCCGCCTTCTGCAAGATAATTCAGTTGCAATGAATCCCAAATGTCTTCCTTAGACAGACACACTTTAGTCACGAAAGCTTTATTAAGTTTCCCTGTCAGAAATTATTTACTCGCATTGTTTACGTCTTACATTAACTACTTGTAACCATTATATCTTATAACCTTATCGTAACCTATAAGTATTTTTTTAAGTTTAATTAGTGCCTCAATTTAATTGTTTTTAAAGTAAATGGAAATAATGCGCACCATAAATTACATACATTTGTTCAAGTATCATTTAGCCAAAATTGATCTTTTTATAATAAACCAATTTATTGAACTTTATTTACGTATCCATGAAATACAAATGGAGGTTTTGTGGCTTTTAGCACGTACAGTAATGTTAGCCCTAAGGTTGTTGAAAAATGTACAGTCTCTTTCTACCACCAATATGGATCAACAATTTTGATGACATCATTCTGCACCCTTGATTTTCTGTCCAGTCAAATGCTCTTGAGAATGTGATGTGTCTGGAAAATAACGTTACGCATATCTGCTCTGTTCTGTTAAACATAACAAACTATTTGTAAATCTTAAACAACATAAAAAAGCTAAAAACTGTGTACGTAGCACTATCTAAATACTGCTGACATGATAATGCTACTACTTTCTGATAGTGTGGCTGCAGGGTTTTTCAAGGTTATGTCAGTGCAAGCGAAAGGTAATGCTCCTTTCTATTACATTCACGCCTACCAGAAAAACAGCAATAAAAGGGCAAATAACTATAACTGCTAGAGCTCCATGTCACCAACAAGCAGCTGTGTTACATAACTTCACAATTTCCTGTTTAGGAGAACATAAAAGATGCTGCTTGTAGTCAGGAAAATATGAATATATTACCGTGGATGCATCCATAAAAAATATCACCTGAGTATGCAGTAGTTCGAAGCAGCAAATTCACAGCAATAACTGCAGACTTGGAAATATACACTAATGTACACTGATAAACTTAGCACTGACAGCGGCATACATTCCCATCGAGAGCATATCTATTCTCTCGTGGAGAGAAATCCATGCCTCGCATTGATCACTGAGAACAAATGTTCAAATAAAGATACTGCAAGTACATTAATTAAGCTGCATCCATGTCCTATTTCTATTTCTTAGGGATGTGGTAGCCTAGTGGTTTAGGTGTCGGGCTACCAATCAGAAGGTCGTGAGTTCGATTCCTATGTCCACCAGGTTCCCACTGCTGGGCCCGTGAGCAAGGCCCTTAATGCTCAGTTGTATAAAAATGAGATAAAATGTAAGTCACTCTGGATAAAGGTGTAATGTATTTCTTTTCCACAAGACGTCTTTAATTCCAAAAAAGGTAAAAGTACATTGCAATCCAACTGAATAACTAAAACGTCAGACTCCAAATCTTATTGGTAGTTTATGCAATATTTCTTATAGAAAATCTCAGCTGTACAAAGAGCCTCAATGAGGCAGATGTAGCAGTCTTATATATCATAGAGAAATGAACATATTGTAACTCTCTGGAAATGAGCTATTGATTTGAAGCTGTAACAATATATAATTGTGCTCATAATGTTTGCATACATGCACGGTTCTTTCTATAAGGAATCGCTTTTGGCTGCGATCCATACTTAAAGCCGAGTTTATTCATGCAAGCACAAAGCCATACTTCAAGGAACACTTTGTGGTTATCAAACACGTGTTGAAGTGTAGCGCTGGAGCAAAATAGATTTTATTCTGTACGGGTTTCACCGAGAGGGTATGTCAGTTCTTTGAATGTTTCAGTTTTCAGAAGTGTTTTTTTTTTCTTTCTTTTTTTTTTTTAATTTCCTGAAATTCAGGTTGTTAATACAGCACAGACTACAAGAAATGCAAGATATGAGATACATTAAGAGAAATAGTTGCCACTCGAGATGAAGATAAATATCATTTGGTTCTTGGCATTTTGACAGACGTTCGCTGTTCGTTTTAAGCAGGGAAGAGTGTGAATATCTGTTCATATCCCCTTACGCTGTGAGTGCATTAAAGCAGGCAAGTCCTGGCTTAAAATCGCTGTTATTTTTCGATATACTGTAAGGTGTGATGATGATGCATAAACGTGGTGGCGTTCTGAATGAGTGGGCGCTCGTCCTGTTTCATTTCCTGGCGAAGCTGTTCCTAATCCTAATTCATTTAATATTTTTGTTGTATTTGCAATTCGGTCCAGATTTTGTTATTGCAAGCATACTAAATAAATATATAATAAAATTTAAGTTGATTATATTATCAGAACATTTTTGTCTTACATAATTCAAGTTATTAATAACTGTAATAATATTAAAAAAAAATAAATACAATAACCTCCTTTTTGAGGTTATTTTATCCCTGTATCCAGTTTGTGGTCTGCTTGCTGAACAACAAGCTTACAAACACTGAAATAAACTCTGTCACCTCTGGTAATGAGAGTAATTCAGAGTAGCACGCAAAATACAGATCCTCAATTCTTTTTTTTTGTACACACTTCTTGGTTAACCACCACAGGGGGATATATTAGTTGTGCGTTATATTTGAATGGAATCACCAGGGAGATCCGTGCCTAAGCATGCACACTGCTCCCTCTCCACACTCCAAATTAGTCAATTAGTAGTGTCATTAAAGTGGTGCAGGCGAGGGGATTAACACCAGGGGAAATAAAAGAGACAATCTGCCGCATGCTCGCCGAGGATATTGCCGATCTCCATCCATCACTGCTCCAGATGGAGGGACGTTAGTAATTTATAATCTGTCAACAGTGCCCAGGAGAACTCTGCCAAAATCATTTCCTCATTTCAACTCTTCTGTCTCTGTGAGCGTAATCATATCTGCAAAGAGCCGAGCGAGCGAGGGGAAAACACCTTCTCCCTAAATCCTTCTATAGGATCGCATTACCACTCATGGAAGGATTATCCTCGCAGTGACGGATTTCTGTTTTCCGTGAAGAATAGGGAATATTCGTGCAAGCATTTGATCGATATTATAACCTTGAGCTACGATGCTAGTGGTGTCGTGTGTATGCGTGATTGGTGTGTTTATACTGTAACTACTGTACTGTAACTACTTTGACTCACACAATCTTAAATGACAAGTTTTCTTTTATTCTACTGTATTTGGAGAGCAAATTATTGTATGCTAAATCCCTGTGGAAGACCAACTTTTTGTTCTTTTCACATCTCAGCAACTTGTGTTTTATTTAACGTTTTGGTTTTTAATGATATGCTATTTCAATTTTCCTTTTTTATTCCCCACTATATCTTCTCAGTTATTAATTCTAGAAACATTTTAATATACACACAAACCCCTTTTGTGCCTGGGGATTTTTCTGACGGTTGGTGTGTGTGGCCAAATGAGAGATGGATGTCATGTGCCAAGGATTAAAATCACTGTTTTTTCCACTTTTACTGTAATTGTTCAAATGATAATTCAAATCATACAAAAAATATCCATTTTATTAAATACATTTCCGAAAATAAACAGTTTTCCTTCTGAAATGAAATTTTCTTCTGTTTCAAAAATATAACGTCTTTATAAACAAGGAAATGTATAGAATTTTAATAAAGGCAGAGATTCCATTCCAGCTCCTAAATGGTGTAATGGAAAAGTGTTCGCCTTGTTGTCCAGAGGTCATGAGTTCAAGTAACAGATATCTGTCGCCAGCAGCCAAGACAGCAAAACTATCCAAGCTCTCTTGGTGGGAAGGAAAGCATAGTCTCTCTTAAAGGTTAGAGAGTTTGACTCCTAATCCTAAGGTTGTGGGTTCGAGTCTCGGCCCGGCCACGACTGAGGTGCCCTTGAGCAAGGCACCAAACCCCCCAACTGCTCCCCGAGCGCTGCAGCATAAATGGCTGCCCACTGCTCCGGGCGTGTGTTCACGGTGTGTGTGTTCACTGCTGTGTGTGTGCACTTTGGATGGGTTAAATGCAGAGAACGAATTCTGAGTATGGCTCACCGTACTTAGCCGTATGTCACATCACTTCACTTCATTTCTTTCACTCCCTCCCCTGTCACTCAAAGTGACACTAACCAATAGCAGGTGTCTATGAGCTCATGTGCTTGAAAAAGGGCAGATAGCACTTTCTGTCCAGCATGTTACTCTGCATGACCAGCAGTTTAAAAAGGTTGGCTTGACGTGTTACCAGCACCACTTTCCATGGTTGGTAGATACCATGCAATGGAGCAGAGATAAGAATTAGCCAAGGTCAAATCACTGACAGTCTCTGTCAGTGTGAAGAAAGCATAGGTAGCAAGCAGGCTAGCGATTAAAGCATCTTCACTGGGCAGACAAACTGTTTATACAAACGTGTATGTTAAACTGGCTTTATATTTACTTACCATGGTCTTCACAGAATGATTAAGCAAGATTAGTCTGTAGTACTGCCAATAAAAACATTTCTACACAATTTTGGTATTTATTTATTTTTTTGTTTTTTTATTTTTAATTTTTTTGGCTGTTTCAGGTGCAATAATTTCTGATGGACTTTCCCAGACTCCCAATGTTAATCATTAATAATAGAAAATAGTTAGATCAGCTCAGGATTATTTTAAAACAGTACTGGAGTCCGGAGAAAGTCCGGACTCCCTATGTGTCTCTCAGACATCACATCTCATTTTTAGTGCTGTTTGATATAATAACTTATACAGTTTTACTTTATATTACACAAAAAGAAATGAAGTGTCAAGCGAATTGTCAAGCCACTTTATGGCAACGTCAGAAATGTTCTTTTAATCATTTACTTAAATTAATTTTAATTTGTTTTAGCTCTAATCTTTAAAAAAATAAATAAATAAATTACTTAATTAATTTAAAAAAGAACAAACATGTTTTAAGAAAAAAAAACAAGAAATTATTTAAAATTAATTACTGAAAAATGTGCAGATGAGCAGACTGTGCGGAAAAAGGTTTACATATTCATACTAAAAAGTACACAGATGATTGTATTAATGTTTCACTTCAGTGTGTAGTATGTGGATGTAGGCTAATATTCCTTGAATGTGTATCAACAGTCAGAATATTCTGCGTGCTGGATCACACAAAGTCACCTAGAGTAGCTTTTTCTACTAAAAAGAGGCTGAAATCCCCAGATACCCAAAAGCTATGTCCTATCACATCAAACAGATTTCATTAAAATGAAAACTTCAGAGAAGCTCACCTTGACAGAGAGTGCCGTTCTCGCCTGCCTCGTGTCCAGCTTTACACATGCAGCGCCCGATAGGAACCAACCACTCGCCATCTCCGTTGCAGTAAAGTTTAATTGGCACGTCAACTTCCTCTCCATTGGGTATGCAGGTACCTCTAGCTGCAACCAACGAAGTGCTCTCTGCTCCTGACAAAGTCTCTGGAAAGACAGCTCCGTTCCGGACAACACGGGGACACTTCCGGAAAAAAACCCGCACAGCAATGAGCGACATGCAAGCACCGTAGTCCTGAAAGGCCAAGTAGAAGCCGTTGCGAGACACAGGACCAAAGCTGCGTACCTCCGTGTTAATCTTCATCACCCGGCCACCCAGGTCCACCTGCGAGAAGCTCTCGTCGGCTGCGATGGTGTCCACCTTGATCCAGGGGTTCTCCATCCACTGAGGGTAAACTTTACTGGCCGTGTCCGAGTCAGACTCGAAGTAGTAGAGGTTGAAGGTCTCCTTGCATGATCCTGGGACATTAGGGATGCTGCTGCAGTCTCGCACTGAGAACTTGATCTCGACATGGATGCGCTGGGCCCCTCGCCGCCGGATGTATTTGGTGCGCACCCAGTTGTTTTGATTGGCGTCAAATACGTTGCAGACCTGGTAGGTGCGGATGGTGTTCATGTTCTCATCATAGCCACTCACCTCCTCCCACTGGGGAAAGAGTGGAGGCAAGACTGAATTAGTAATGGGAAAGAAAACATCTCTGACAAATCCTTAGTGTCTCCCAGCCACTGATCTCATTTTCCAGGAATCAACGTCGAAACCCACACACACACACACACACACACACACACGCACACGCACAGGCACACACGCACACCAGCAAATAAAAAAGGTTTCATTACATTTTATTAGGCTTCATTTGGATTTCATTCAAATGCCCTGCGGGCACTGAACATCACGAGTCATTGTGCATTTGTGCAGTCAGGCATTGAGTTTAGATAAGGTAAAGCAGCGGAGCGTTCCGTTTACATATGGTAAATGGCCATACCGGAGTAGGTCAGCTAAACAGTGCTCACCCCTACTGATGGGTATATCGTCCAGCCCAGCTCTGCCGTTGCTGTCATCGAATCCATCAGCACATCTGGGAGGGGGAAAAAAAATAAAAAATAAAAACCAGGCAGAGACTCATGAATATAACATACTCCCAATTTCAATGCAGCTGCAGTAATGAGATTTTTTTTCTCTATAGCATTCAGGCATTCATAAGGCTGTTAACTCTACTCAAGCCTCTTGACAATAATTGCGGCCCATAATAAATAGCGTTCCTGCATGCCAAATCGGTGACTCACATTGTGCCGTGTGGAATAACAATGGCTCGTTTTGTCAGGATAGCGTACCTCGCTTATCTGTTCCTCTTAATATAAAGATGCGAGATGGGGTCGTTATCGGATTAAAGGTGTCTTGCGCCATGAGGGAGGGTCACATTATTTCCTAATAGCAAACATTTATCTATGTTTATTTAACTACTGGGATGCTAACATAGTAATGTATGAAAAAAAGCAAGGATAAATGTGCTATTTTTTAAAAAAATAATATATCAGTATGTATTTAGAACAGAATACTTATTTGTTCAATATATATTTAATAGCTTGCTAGGTACAGCAAACAGTGTGGGTGGTGAAAAAAGTCAACTAACTCGCACACACACATATAAATATATATAATATATACTATATATGTCACAAATTGCTTCTGTTAAGTGTCCTGCCATTGTAAGACACTTCCTTCTTCCTTTCCACCATCAGGATAAAGCCCTGAAGTGGCCCCGTAGTCTGTCACATTTTCAATTATTCAGCTCGTTTATGCCCAACTACTGCTGCACATTTGCGGACTCGGTAAAAATCTGCCCTCCGCTGTAAGCCTTCACAGCGTGATTTATACGAGCTAAAAATATGGTATATTACGGTATATTAAATTACTGTGAATCTGTCAAACATAAGAGCATTTTACAAGACAGCCCCTACATTATAGGCGAGAAATATAGCGCCTATCCCAAAAGATTCAGCACACGCAGGAATGCAGCCAGCAGTTTTCGATGAACAGACTGACCATCCAGACTCTGTTGAGACACACATTTGTGTGTCTGGAGTGCACTAGACAGTAATGTGAGGCTATGAATTAGGCCATGAAATGAATTAGGCCATGTGGCTACAGCTTTAGTGTACTTTCTTTTTTGTAACCATCTTTTGTAATGAGGGATGTCAGAAAATTTGCTCCAGCAATAGAAACTGACCACTGACTGCATTTCTGATTTGGATCTTGGCTTGTGGAAAAGGAAGACTTCCTGAGATAGAAGCCAGAACCCCCTGTGACACAAAATCTTGGAATTGCAGTCAAACATTGGCTCAATACAGGCCCTCATTTATATTTCAGCAGCTTCTGCAGCTCAGGGACAACAAGAGCAATTCTGCTCAGACACACCATCCACCTCTGCTGGGTGATTAGAGGTCTAAATACGCAAGCAGATCATGCAAGCTGGGAAACCCTTCGGATTTGTTATGCTTTAAGGCATCTATAATAAATACTGGAAAACATCATTTTGCGAATGTCACACTTTAAAATCACGCCATGGTTTTAAATATTGCCCGAAAAAAATGGCAAATATCTGTGTGTTGAGTGTGAGAGTGTGACACAGACAGAGAGAGAGAAAGAGACAGACAGAAAGAGAGTGAGATAGAGAGAGTATCTCTCTCTCTCAACGTAGGACAGAAACTCCCATTCCATCTGTCTACATTTATACAATCTCTCTCTCTCTCTCTCTCTCTCTCTCTCTCTCTCTCTCTCTCTCTCTCTGTGTGTGTGTGTGTGTGTGTGTCTCTGTCTCTCTCTGTCTCTCTCTCTGTCTCTCTGTGTGTGTGTGTGTGTCTCTGTCTCTCTATGTCTCTTTCTCTCTGTCTCTCTCTCTCTCTTTCTCTCTCTCTTTCTCTCTCTGTGTGTCTATGTCTCTCTCTGTCTCTTTCTCTCTCTGTCTCTTTCTCTCTCACACTCAGTATTTTAATGAAAAGTAGGGCAACAATAGCACAGGTCCAAAACATATAATCCTCACAGGCTGAGCCACGCTCTGTACGCCACATTAGATAAATCCCAGGGGAAATGCCTCACAGGATTTTAGGTCAGTGTGCCAGATTATAAATTTCTATTGTACATTTTGTTTGTTTGTTTGTTTCATCATCTTATCTCAAGACAGGAAAAAGTACAGAGTGGTCTATAATGTATCTGATGTTTCCCAATGGGCTTGCTGACATGCTGTCTAATGTAACCTATTAAAAGTTCAGTGGTTCCCTATTAAAAGTTTCCTTTTAGCTGTTAAAGAAAAAAAACACTGACCTCTGATCATATTGAATGTTAAATTGATGTGGATACAGTAGCATTTCTGGTGCTAATTTTTAGTCAGTGCTGAATTTCTGTTATTCCTGGGAGAAACCGAGTTTTGCTGTTGAAAATGAAAAAAAGATTTTTTTTTTCCACTCACTAGTCATATTAATGAGAAATCCAGCACAGATGTCGAGGAGACAGCAAACAACGGATTCAAATTTTCAGAATGCAATATAAAAATATGACTCAGAGACTCGGCTCAGGTAGTTGGCGATCTACGAGATTTCAAGCGCGATGGCACTGACAGCAGAATCAGCATGAAGGCTGAAACTTTTTATGCTGATCGGTATGAGAAGAGTGTACAGATGAAGAGGTGAGAGAACTGGACAGATTAAAGAACGTAACCATTGTACTATTTAGGTAGAGATGAATTTTTATTTTATAGTCCATTTTTGTTGCTTTAAATTTAATCTTTATATTATGTGGTGTATTTTTGTTGTTTTATTTGCTGTTGTAAAGCGCTTTGAGATGTACTTTTAAAGGTTATTATTATTATTATTATTATTATTGTTATTATTATTATTATTATTATTATTATTATTATTATTATTATTATTATTATTATTATTACATTATTATTGATTACAAAAATCTCATTTCCTTTCCATGTAAAATCTTGGGCGAATTTGGGTTCGTGATCACCTTTGATTTCTTTAAAGTAAAAATCCTATGCAAGTGACTTGCATATTAATTTAAAGTCTTACTATTGAGCCCAGTCTTATACGCCTAACCATTAGGACAATAATGCTGAAATTGAGGGTGAACTATATTACACATCGGCCCCAGCACAGCACATGACCATGTCACCTGTCCCACTGATAATGCTGTGGCAATATACTGTAATAAGTAACATTATAAGTTCTTATACATTTCTTTTCAATGTCAAATCACTCTTGTTGTGCCTTCCACATCCTTGTTCTCTATCCGTTGTATGCGTTTAAAAATCTCGTCTTACTAAGTGGTAGCTCAGTGGTTAAGCTGTTGGACTATTACTCAGAAGCTTGTGAGTTCAAATCCCAGGGCCGCCAAGCTGTCACTGCTGGGTTCCTGAGCAAGGCCCTCAACACTCTGCTCAGTTATATAAAATGAGATCACTGTAAACTGCTTGGGATTAGGATGTCTGCTAAATACAGTCAATTTAAAAATCTTGCATTTGCAGCTTCTACAGAATCGTAGACTTTCTTTTAGTTTCACTGCCGTATCTAAATAATACAGGAATAATAAGTTCTTGGATAATATGCTTAAAAATCAATAACTGAATAATAATCTGAGTTCTTAAGGGGTTAAATCAAGTTCTCAGAGACATGGGGTTTTCTATGGGGCAACTCTGTGATGACAGCTAATCTCAACACTTCATTAATGCTCCATAAATAGACCAAAACCAGGGTAATGTTTCAGCTGCAGCTGAAAAAGCACATCAGTGCTATGGAACTGGAGTCCCTCTTGGGTCTTATACACAAATCAGTCAAAACAGTGACAATATGTGATGG
This sequence comes from Tachysurus fulvidraco, assembly GCF_022655615.1. Taxonomy (NCBI): domain Eukaryota; kingdom Metazoa; phylum Chordata; class Actinopteri; order Siluriformes; family Bagridae; genus Tachysurus; species Tachysurus fulvidraco. The sequence goes on from NC_062540.1 coordinate 13,160,385, forward strand.
ACTGATAGACTGTTAGATCTGAGTGAATCAAGTTTCCAGGCTGTAGTAGAAGACAAACAAAGGTGTTATTTCACCTATTAGACTACAAGTTTCAGAAAGGATATGCGGCTCAACAGACTGAAATCCAGTCGCGTTCGTCATTCCAAAATCCAGAATCTTTTATAAATATTGAATATCATACTGCACACTGGGTAGATACCTAACCATCAGCAACATGGCTTCTTTAGAGACAGACCAGACAGGATGTCTTCTTTACATGTTTGGATCTTTCACGAACATATTACATCGAACGTTATAGGATATTATCGTCAGGTCGGCTCTTTGTCTGTTTTCCCAAGCGGTGCTGATGAAAAGACTCATACATTGCCCTAGAAACATGCTGAATAATTCATGTGGAGATAATTAATTCACAGCAAGCTTTGATCAAACATAACACGTGCTAGAAAATCCCTCACAATCTCAGCAGCTCTAGCACACTCTCAAGCAAATTCCATTGCACTACAAACAAAACAAAATCATCGTGCTCTTTACTTGAACACGGCTACATCTTATTTACTAGCCTACATAGCATGACAGTGAAGGACTAGCAGACTTACGAATGATTCCCCCCCCCCTCTTCCTGAATAAATCTAAAGCAGAGACTCTGATTATGTATGCTAGTGCAGGGCTGGGAACACCTGCAGACACCATGAACCTTGATGAATTTGCGTCTTACAACACTTTTTATAAAAATATATATATAACTAAAAAAAATGCAGCATCGAAGTAGGTTGCGGTGTGTTTGAACCTCCCTGAAATTTGTGGGTATTAACAGTTATAAACATGCACACACACACACACACACACACACACACACACACACACACACACACACACACACACACACACACACACACACACACACAAAAAAAACCATCAATATGATTCCTATTTTATTAACCCAAATTCCAAATGAATCAGCGCCAGTTTGTTTATTTAATAATACTTTATTCCCTGTGCTAACTGTTGTGGTGAGCTACAGTCCATGCGTGCTTACAGGAGTTTCTGCTTATATTTTGTACATTTTCCAATCCCCAGCTTTAATAAATTCATTGTCACATCACTGTTATTGAGAATCAGTGAGACATGTGAGACATGTACTAGTGAACAGTCAGTCTTAAGTTGTATGCGTTAGAGGAGTTCAGTGCAGTCCTGTTGCAGATCCAATTGGATGGTACAGAGAACCCAATTTACTCAGATTTAAAAAGGGGACAGTGTCCATTGATCCTCAGTGCTCCAGTTCTGTCAGTCCTGCCATGGATAGGATGCTGAAACATTTACGCAGCCACCATGACTCACACCGTGTGGTTAAATATGCGAATCTGAGAAACGATTCACATTAAGCAAAAGCTTTTTTTTTTTTTTTTTTTAAACCAGAGACTTCCTGCTGCATAAATAGACAAACATGTTTGGTGGACACCATAAAACTTCTTTATGAATTATGGATTCTGGCAGTGATTCAGATTCCGAGTCAAGATTCAGACTCAAGATTTTGAGCACAGCAAAACAAGCAGTTTTGACTTTACTATGAAATTTCTACTCTTCGCTCCGTCTTATTTCCATCAGCAATATACAGCTATTTGAAGTTAGTTAGAAAGTATACAGTAATATGAAACGGCATGACATAAAATGTATTATTATTAAGGTGTGAGGTACATGTTCTGTACATTTAAAAAGGCTAAAATTATTGTAAATGTTTAGATGAGGAACATGCAAAGACGTCTCCCTGGGTGGGTCACATCTTTTACCAATCAGGAGACCAATTCTATGCTAGAGCTGCCCATATGGTGAGAGCACATTCAGCAAAAAGGCTCAAAAGATACAGAACAAAAGCAACTCCTTACATATATATAATCCAGCTCCATCTAGAAATCACTACAGACCCTGTGCTCCAAGCTGCCTTTACAGTACAGTCAGCTGGACCAAAATAACAAGAGTAAAACATCTGAGCTGAACAAAGTGCTGGCGCAAAGCAGAAAGATGCCATATCTTCAACACATGTTTCAGTAAGGCTAAGAAGGAAGTCTCTGAATTATTCACACACACAAATTATATCTTATAAACAAAGATTAGAAACTGAAATAAAAACTGCTATAAATTTAAAAAAATCCTAGATTTCATAATAATGAATTTTGGTAAGGATATAATAAAATTGGGGGGCACGGTGGCTTAGTGGTTAACACGACCTCCAGGGTCGGGGGTTCGATTCCCGCCTCCGCCTTGTGTGTGCGGAGTTTGCATGTTCTCCCCGTACCTCGGGGGTTTCCTCCGGGTACTCCGGTTTCCTCCCCTGGTCCAAAGACATGCATGGTAGGTTGATTGGCATCTCTGAAAAATTGTCCTGAGTGCATGAGTGAATGAGGGTGTGCGTGTGCCCTGCGATGGGTTGGCACTCCGTCCAGGGTGTATCCTGCCTTGATGCCCGGTGACGCCTGAGATAAGCACAGGCTCCCCGTGACCCGAGAAGTTTGGATAAGCGGTAGAAAATGAACGAATATAATAAAATTATATTTCTATATTGTTGATTGTGTTGGCCACATATTGTATCTCCAATAGATATACAGTATAATGATTTGCTTATTTATTAATATGCTTGCTTTAATTTGAATTGAAGTACTTTTTTAAAAATATTTTGAATTATCTTTATATACATTAAAATATAAAGCATATTGAGACACTATATAAGTACAGATGTTGTTGTCATTGTTATTCATGCTTTTGTTATTATTGTTGGTATTATTCATTTGATCACATGGCCTAGATGTTTAAAATAAATGTCATAAGAACACCGATATCAAGCCAAGAGGCTCACAGCACAAAAACGTCCTGTTCGTTTTCTCAGCACCTCACTGGCGTTTTTCCAGCCTTCTGCCATAATGTTTTTCAATAGCCAATACATTTTAAAAGAGTTTTAAGCCTAGATTTCTTGCAGTGTTTTCCTTGCTTGTCAGTGTGTAAGGGAAATGTCATAGACATCACTGAAAAAAATCTGTAGCACAAAGTACAGTACACACTTCTGTCAAACCCTTCACTGAGTCATTGTTCTTAAATACGTCCGTGACAAGAAAAGAAAAAAAAGTTCATTTTTAAAATAAACACATTACCTTCCTGAGATTCCATCAGAATTATTCAGCAGGTTTGTTTTCTGGACAAGTTTGTGTTAAGTTTCCCACAAGCTTATTAGCTAAAGGAAATGAGTCCTGCTGAATAATTACGGCCATTGATTGGATGGCAGTTGTTGCTGTGATCATTATTGTTAAGCCATTGGCTCCCTGTCACAACTGAGGAGAAAATATTAACCCCTTTAACTCCCAGGAGAAATCAACTTGTCTATAGTTAAACTCCTTACTCTCCTTCGCAGTTTAATTCCATTGTAGTTCCTGAATCTCGATTTGTTACTAATAAAGAACTGATAAAACCGAACAATTTAAGATACGAGCTGTAAAACCGTGCTGTAAAACCGTGCACCATAGAGTACAAAAAGATTACAATTTGTAATACAGACTTCACTGAATTTAAAGCAATAACGATACACTTAAGATAATATGTAGAAATTTATGAAAGATTATTTGTACTTTTTTCTTTCCACACTGGCCCTCTATCCTTAAACCTCATATTCATAGGACCATTAAGACCTTGTAGTGTTATTAAATGCTTCATAACATAATGAAATCCCATAAAGAGGGCGTAAACATAACAGGAAACACAACACTGAGTAAACATTAAGACAAATACATCTTACGTTACAGATAATGATTGCAAAGGAACCGATATTAATAGTAATAATAGTATTAAACATTTTGTCTGACTGAAAATAGGACAGTTCAGAAGAATTAAAAAAATGATTTCATATTCGCCAACCAGTAAATAGTGAAATCCAATTACTCTGTAAGAATGAGCACACGTTTCACAAGTACAGCACACGGTCCTAATGGGTGCTATGACTTCCAAAGACTGATGGTCTATAAAATATCCATATCCATTTCAAATCACATCTGCGCCTTGGTGGATATGTGAGTAGATTAGTAGCTTTAGGCCACAGAAGCAAATTAACTTTTCATCTGATTTTTAATCACTCTGAGCAGTGAAAATTTAGCTCAGGGAACTCTTGCACTTTTGCCCACAATTCTCCTTGGAACAAAAGCTTTTTGGTCAGATTGTAGGTTCAAATGTGACCTGATCAGCAACAAAAAAAAGGTACAGAGGTTCATTCATTCATTCATTTTCTACTCGGGTCACGGGGAGCCTGTGCTTATGTCAGGCGTCATCGGGCATCAAGGCAGGATACACCCTGGACAGAGTGCCAACCCATCACAGGGCACACACACACACACACACACACTCTGATTCACTCACGCAATCACACACTACGGACAATTTTCCAGAGATGCCAATCAACCTACCATGCATGTCTTTGGACCGGGGGAGGAAACCGGAGTACCCGGAGGAAACCCCAAGGCACGGGGAGAACATGCAAACTCCACACACACAAGGCGGAGGCGGGAATCGAACCCCCAACCCTGGAGGTGTGAGGCGAACGTGCTAACCACTAAGCCACTGTGCCCCCCTACAGAGGTTCAGTTCCTTTAAAATGATAGTTATTGCACTGAGATTTGGATGTGAATGTCGAAAATCAATTTTTTAGGCTTTTTTTTAATCAATCAATCATTTGTCCTGACCGCAAAATTATTTGGGGCTTGATGGTTTTTCCAAAGTGCTCTGATGTACTGTATGTTTGTAATTGTGTCATTCTGATTTGAAAACAAATGATGCTTTAAATATTTGTACATTTCATCTTTTAGAAATTCAGTGCCTAAAATGCCAGCTGAAAACAGAGCATTAAACAAATCTGTGCATCCAAATCCGACTTTTAGATGTTTCCAGTTTCATCATGGACAGCTGACATGTTTGGATGGTGTGTGAGAGGTCAGAGGATTCTCCATTTTCTTTCACAGTATCCTCCTAAGCATCAGTTCTACTGCTGTGATAAATTATTAATGATATCTCTAATGATTCATTTCCAAAGATGACTCTATGATTAAAAAAATAAAAATAAAAAATGAAACGTTCTTTGAAGCATGCTCAAATGAAAAAACAAACAAACGAACCAAACAAAAAATAAATGAAGCTTTAAAGGCAAAAGCAAACACACAACTGACATGACATTACGCATATACTTGCTGTTTGGCTTTGGCATATTTTATGGCCGTTTCAAATAAGCAAAAATTTTCATTAGGAAAAGAATGTTTCCTGCAAATTATTCGCACAATATAAGCAACACCGAAGAGACAGTCCAATTTTGTTGCCCAATTTCATCCAAATTGACACATTAAACAAAACTGAGGCGGCTGAGGGATAATTAAGCTGTCAAGGAGTTGGCAAGTCCCTCTTGAATACCTGATAATTTCACCAATCTGACCCCTGCTAAGCCTGCAGACAAACCTCCCTCATTTCAACGAGAAACCATTTCAATTCTCTTGGGCTTTACTGTAACACCAAATTCCAATCAGACATTAACATTACACTTCTCCAGACAGACCGTGTGAGCCAGCGCACACTCACAACAGCTTGGATAATTACAAGCTGAATTCTCGCTTGATTATTTTGAAATGGTGAGGCAAACAAAGGAGACAGTGGCAGCGTGTTTGATTTGTTCCTGTGCAGGCCAGACAGGGCTTGCCGAGCTGCTGATGGCTTCTGATGTGGCTCAAATCGGTTAGGTTTGTCCTGCTTACATAAAGGAAAAGTGTCTGAAGAGCTTTGGGGGGAAGCGTCAATGACTAACACAGCAGGACGGGAAAGAGCAGCAGGCTGAGAGCGATGCTTGACACACGTCACATACGGAGCCGACATTGGCAGACATCATGTGATTTCACTACCATCATCCAGGTGTGCATGCAGAACATAAAATTATATGCATTTTATTTCCTGGAAAATGAAATCAATCTTATGCTTTACAGAGTTTATTCAGAATTATGCATTCTGTATAGACTTTTTTTTTAATGCACCTCGAGCTATTCATCATCATTTGGATTTTTTTTTTTTTTTGCAGACAGTAGAAGTGTCTATTATCCAATAAAATCCCTACAGGAATGTGAAATTTTTTCTTTTCTTTATTTTCTATACACGTCTTTTAACAACCATTATAAGATTCAAATAACCTTTCAGTAAAGTCAAAAACAATAACCGATGAGAATCTAAGCTATGAAAAGTCAGTCCTGTACAGGCAATAATGAAATACTGGAATAATGTTTCATCATGATTTTTCAAACAGTTTTCAGACCATCAACAAATCACCAAGTGTAAATTTACAGCAAGTTATCGTTTATGCAAATTTACGTTATTTACAGCACAAAGGAAATATGTGAGTTCTGTGGGATCAACCAAACCTAAAGTAATTTCAACGATTCCAACATCAAACATCAACATACAAACAAAAAAAGGTCAATATGATCTCCAAATAAAACAATCGATATTATATCTAAAGCTTACATTTCAACGACATGTCACAATATCACTACATTTTTCAGCATTTCTTTTATTACATTCTGTGATTGGAAGCAGCTGCTTAGATGCTTATCTTGTTCCCTTATTTACCAGCTTTTTTTGTGCTCTTTTATTTATTTTTTTTTATAGAAAACTGTCATATAAAACTGTCATATAAATTTTTTATTTATAGAAAACTGTCAACTGTCAAAATTGCCAGTTTGCTAGCCAACTAATATAATGGTATATATTGTGTATTGTCATCATTATATCATTATATAATATAAAATATATAATATTTGTCTCCCAGGACTCTGGCCTTGCATTCTTCAACCTTGCATCTCCAAACTGTCCTGATTAGCTTCCATGTAGTTACTAGAAAACATGCCTTAAACCAGTACTTTAATGAGAGAACTGAAACTACTGAAAAGGAAATCTAATTAAGCCTCATTTAATCTGCATGAGTCCATTTGAATGAATGGACAGTTTAATAGGGTGCAGTATGTTAAATGTAATATAGAGAATGCATTAATGGAGAAGTTCCCCGAACTGACTGCTCATTCTTACTGCTCAGTTTTGGATAAAGCCTTTGTGGTTATATGACTGATTCAGCAGACATGCATGTGAAAAAACTTGCCTTAATCGTACACACAGAAGCTACGATAAGCCTTGATGCATTAACCAAGTTTCCATGTAAAAACCAAAGAGATAATGAAAGCACTGGGCAGCACGAGATTTCTGAATGATTTCCAAATACTCACATTTTATATAGTGTAGTTTATTGCTGAATAAAAAAATACATCTCATTTTTAGGGCAATAACAATACTGATATAAAGACGTTGCCATGTGAGGTGTTGTTTAATGTGACTGCTGAAAAATCAAAGTTGCAAGTGGGTGAGGTCTGACGTGTGAGGACGTGCTCATTGTGGACTGTACAGACAATTTGGAGCCAGATTTGTTCACGTTCCCAAATTTCATTGGTTATTTGTAATGTTCATTATGACCCATCCAGCAAACTATACACCTGAGATTATACTAATATCAGTTATTTCTACTCTAGAACAGATTCTGGGCACGAACATTAGAGACACCATGGACTCTGACTGGTCCAAAAATTGAAACGATCAGCCTTATAGTAAATTAGTAAAGACTATAATCAATGTAAAAGTCAGAATTGGTTCAGTTCTACACACTGGAAATTAAAGCACTGAACATGAAAAATGAAAAGTGAAAAATAAGCATTGAGTCATCACCAGCCTCCACATTCTTATTCATCCGGCCAGTCTTTATCAAGGCTTAACACATAACTGTGTAATTTAAAACTAGAAGTGACTTCTACATAAGCACATTACATAAGCACTATTAACTGCAGAATAATCACCGACCTCGGCACTGACCTGCGATTATGATAAAAGATTTTGGGTCTGAAAAAAAACCCTGGAAGTTTAAAGGTTAGTTCCATAAAAGTAAAAGGAACTCAGATTGTTCCTTTATTACAGCCATTGATCTAGTTGTATTAAAGAGAAAGAGCTTTTAGTGTCATGCTCAACAGGTATGAAAATAATCAAATCAGTCTTCTATATGCACAGTGGAAGAGAGAGAGAGAATTTCTGTGTTTTTTCTTCTGAGCAGATTATAGTCTTGGCTATATAAGATTATTTTATTGACATTTCTCAGCATTTCTTTTAAATTAGCTTTACCGGTCCCTTATGTGGCAATTTATACATTGTGTAATATATTTCACTGTATATGTATTTGGCTGGGATGACAGTAAAATTGAATTTTGTCTGACATTATGACTGATGGTGTTCAAGCACTGAATATTAACCACCATGAGGATGTGATTTGGAGTCATAAAATGTGAATAAAAAGAAAATGATGAACTATTTCAATTGCCATAACCTAGTTTATGGCTTAACAATGTCGCAAGTTGTGTGGATGTGAACATCATTGTCCATGTAGACTTTTTTCAATCCACACTTGACAACCGGACCTATTCCTGAATGCACTGACTCGTGAGAAGGCATATGTCTCCCAAAATTAATTTCAATTTAAGGATGACTTTGTTTTTCATTCAGTGTCAGTGTGTCCACTTCCAAGTCTATTTAGTCAGAGTCTGTTGCCATGGTCACCTAATTGTAGCCCCACCCCTTGACAGGAAAGACACTGATTGCCTGATGTGGTCACGCCCCTTATCAGAGTTTTATTTGGGATGATAAAAGATTTCAGTAATAAAAAAGCAGTGAATAAAAAAGCTGCTGTTTTGTGGTTTTCATACATAAAAGTATTATATAGTAATAATAATAATAATAATAATAATAATAATAATAATAACAATAATAAGTTTATTATTGTTATTATTATTATTATTATTATTATTGTTATTGTTATTATTATTATTATTATTATTATTATTATTATTATTGTTATTATTATTATTATTGACCCCTGTTCGTCCCTTGGAAAAGTATGGAAAATATTCCTGGTTACGTCTACACATTAAAACCAGGTTGTGCCTTTTGTGAGATTCTTGGTATAGAGAAGCATGTGGTCTGGCAAAAGAATCAGTCAGTCTGTAGGTGGAAGAAATAGTCTAGTTTTCTGATACAGTAGTTCCTGGTATGAAGTATGCTACAGAAAATGGAGTTTGAAGTTCATTAATCTGACAGAATATGTGGTAAAGTCATTGCTAAAGCCCCTATTACTGAAGTCTCCACTGTGATCTCTGTTCAGATACAAGAAGGCCACTGAAGCTCAAACTAAGCTTGAATCTCCAATAATGTACAAAAAAAATTATATATAAAAATCAATATTTAAACACCATTTGAAAAGAGTCACAAGACACAAGCAGACGTGTATATTTTATACACTGGCTCATAGCAATTAAATGAAAAGCAAATTTCAGAGCAATATAAAAGAAGCTTTTTTACATTGCTGGCAGTTGTTGATTTGCACCTGCTATAAACAAAAAGAGGCTACACAAAAGCCCCATGCCACCCCATGCCACCCCATGCCACCCCCACCCCAACAAAAAAAACTCAACAAAAACAAAAACAAAAAAACCAAACAAAACCAGCAAGGACATTAAAAAGCACGGTTACTCTTCACCCTATATGTTTAACCATGACAGTGTTCAGGTTGACGGTGGAGTCGACCATGGAACAGCTTGGCACTGATACACAAACCACAGCAAACCGCACGTTGTGACAGAGATATAGGAGCCGCACTCACCTTCTATCGCACAGATAGGTGGCATTATCCATAATAAAGCAATAATGTGCGTAAGTGCCATCGGAGGAGCCATCTGACTACGAAGAGCCGGGCTGTTCATTGGGGATGAATCCGCTGGCCCATCTGTAAAAGCGCCGTGATCACACTGCCAGGCGGAGAGTGCACACTGGGAGCCAGCGCGCGCGCACACACGCACAACTACGGCGAGTTCGGTCGAAACCAATCAAATACGGACAAAGGGGGAGGGAGAGGAGGGAGGGAGAGGAGGGGGGGAGGGAGAGGAGGGAGGGGTGTCTTATTTAATTCATTATTATTATTATTATTATTATTATTATTATTATTATTATTATTATTATTATTATTATTATTATTATCACCATCATAATCATCACCTTCATTATTATTATTATTATTATTATTATTATTATTATTATTATTATTATTGTTGTTGTTGTTGTTGTTATTATTATTATTATTATTATTATTATTATTATTATTATTATTATTATTATTATTGTTATCATCACCATCATAATCATCACCTTCATTATTATTATTATTATTATTATTATTATTATTATTATTATTATTGTTATTGTTGTTGTTGTTGTTGTTATTATTATTATTAACAACAAAAATGATAATAATAATGGTTATGATAGTGATTATAATACACATTTATTGGGACCGAATTAAAAAAACAAAACTATTTAATAGCTATTTATTTTTAGCTGCAGAAATTGAATTATTTCAGCCCATTACTTATGCGTAAGTTAAAATAAAACTGATCTTTCTGAATTCTTTCACATTTTATAAGAACCTTCTATAGTTCTATACTTGTTGTCACAATATCAATTTTAACCACTTAGTAACCCCCAAACACATCCCCACCTGCCAAAGCTGAACCACTTTCAATACTGAACAGATTGGTGCAGATGTTTACAGTTTAGAAGTTCTGAAATTTGTGATTAGTGATTGGTCCAGGAAGTCATCAGCAGTGACCCCTGATTACTTTTCAGAAACATATTCCTCCCAGTTCACTACATACTACAGCCACAGGCACTGGCATCCAGAATCAAACATCTTCCCTACAAGGTATGAAGGTCTACCCTCTAGGACTAGGGAGAAGGAGGCTCAGTTGCTGGTATCTGCCCTTTATGAAGAACAAGCTGGTATCAGCGATTCGACATGGAATGCTTCTGCCACCTGAGGGTACTCTGTAGTCATACATGTTCCAGTTAGGAGGGATGTTTGCTTCTCCATATCCATTCATTGACTGCTAATACCTATGACAATTCAGTAAATTTGTGTGAATGCTTGTATGAGTCCTAGGCAAACTCTAATTAATTCTTGAGATCCCAACAATACACTGTATAGTTCCTGCAGTTCCACTGGATCAACAGGTTGAGGTGAAACCTTCTGTAATATGAGAGACTGGGACAACAGATGAGGATCCATATGCAGAAATTTTATAAGCAACCAGGTAAGCAACATAAATTCGAACCATAATCCATGAGTGAGTCAACAAGATAGATTTATAGATAGAGAGAGATAGAGATCAAGAACAGAGGATGAACCAGAACACAAACCAAACAAAAGGAAACTTGTCACAGGTCCTACAAAATGAGGTTAGTTTAAATAAACAGCTCAAAACGTAAAGCTAATATCAACATGCTTTGCAATGAGTGAACTTTTTCACAAATCAATCCAAATCATGCAAAAAGTACAGAATAATAATAAATAAATAAATACAGAAAAAGGTAACTTGGAGTACAATTATTTAATTCTAAACTGAAAAACCATGTCTCGTTGTTTAGCCAATGATCGATGGAATCTGATGAATGTTTATTGCTATACGTATTGTGCTTTTATGGTGCATCAAAAGAATTCAAGAATCTTTTATTGTCTATTTAATCATATACAGCATGTACAGTAGACAGTGAAATGAAACGACGTTCCTCCAGGACCATGGTGCTACATAAAACACAGCACATAGACATGCACTGTACTACATAACAGGTCTGTGTGCAAAACAGCAGTGCAGTTCATTAACTGACAGAGCAGCACAGAACAGTACCAAGTTTTGTGAATTTTCAAGCTAGTTCAACACAAGTTTCATATACATGACCATTTGTCTGTACGTTCCGTGATAAAATCCCTTTCGGTAACATTATTATTTAGGTGTATAGAGTCCAGAATTACACCTAGAGTTATTCATATTTATTACTAATATTATTAATGCCTGTGTTAAGATCTCACATCAACAGTGCCATCTGGAGTTAATAGAAATAATTTGGTTGACAGGGAAGAGTCATTGTCATTTGGTCCTCATTGACTCCTTATCACAGCACTGGTGGAGGCACTGACATGAGGAATATAATTGGTTTACATCTTTGTATCTGTTCTCACTGCCTTTGACCCTATGTGTGAGGCTTTTACATGGTGAACACTCAGATGTGAAGACCTTAATACTTGGCTTGTACAATTTTGTTAACCATGCCAGCACCCAAAGGCCAGAAACATTTATTTTGTCTAGTTGTGTTATTTCATATTCAGCCTCTGGGCATGTTAGGGCCTGAAAAGGTCATGGATGAAAAATCTTTATGGACAATCTTTATGGGCCTCACTGCACAAGCAGAATTTCTGCATACAAAAATGTTTTACAGTTTGTTTTTCTAAGCTGATATACATATATATTTTTTGGCACTGATGTTTAATTTGAAGGAAGGAAAATTCTTGATGTCTTATGCAGAACTACATCATATATTTATGCCACACCAGAGCAATATGCAGAGCTGTGAGCAAGAGGTCAGATAAACTAAACAGAAAGGCAGAAACATAGATAGACTGGAGGAAATAGAGCAGAAGAATATGGAGCTGACATAAAGGAAGCTAGGATAATTCAGCCTCAAGATGAGTGAGGGCTGAAACCAGCAAACTACAAGATACAGGTCGTTGCCATGGAAACCTTTGCCCAGAGAGATCGCCGACCCTCCTGTCCCCTAATGTGAGCACAGTGCAGATTGTAGGTCACATATGCCACCAGCAACCCAATCACGTCTAATATGTCTTGACTTGTGGGTCACATATTCTACCATGAAACTAGTCTGTACTGGCATGTAACAGTTAAGTTAATGCACAACATATATACAAAATAAAAATGATAAAACAGTTTCTTAACAATAAAAGAAAATAATTTTCCGGATGAATCATTTAATTAGTGGACTTGTCAGTGTTTTGTTAGTGGTGTGCATGACAGGAGGCTGGAGACGTGGACTGGACATCAGTGTAACTCTTATACTCGTGGGAACAGCAACATCCAGTGTTGCGTCATGTCTGGGGGGTGGGGTGGGGGGTTTGGTGAGGTATCTCTGCAACCATCAGAGCAGATAAATATTTGTTTATGTTATTATAGGAGCTGCCCACAGGGGGCAGGGAATAATTTCGGTCATCGACACAAGTCGTGGCGGAGGCAAGTACGCATGTATATATTTGTAAATATATATAATTACAAAAACCTCCTTCTATATAAAATAATGAGAAATAGTGAGAAATATTTAGAAATCAAACTCTTATGCACTTATAGCTAAATAAAAAAGGGGTAAGACTATAATTTGGAAGGCAAAATGTTAAAAATTTGCCAAAAATGTGGCCATTAATATGCTTTGTTTAAAAAGACATTTAGCTGTTTTTCAGTTTAATGCTTTGCTGCTATTTTGCAATTTTTGTATTTATTCACTAATTAGAAATAACTGGAATTAGAAATAATTAGAATTTACTGAAGGGTAGCTGTCCTTGTGCTTGGAAATTTATAACAAATTACTCGACATTACAATCTGTCACATCTGTATCTCTTGTTGCTACCGGTAGTTTATATCAGGGTAACTTTCAAGTGTTTTGCATATAAATCTGAAAGACTGAACATCCCGCCTCCGAAACCTTTATTTGCTGATGAGAAACCCACTCGACACCCTGCTCTACCTGTCTCAGTCAGGCTTTTGATATTAACACACTGTGAGATGTGGCTTGTCCTCTTTTGCTGCTGAAGCAAATTGGAAAAATTGACCTTGCACAAGGAGGTGACATGGGGTCGCTCTGTCTCTGACATTTCAGGGCCGTGGCTTAGTTTTCTGTTAAAACTAAGAAGCCTGGAAGTTATGCATTTACTTCATGAGTATGTTTAATATGTGGATCATGGACATTCCCCGGTGTGAATAAAACTCTGGAAATAGCAGCCGACATGGAAGACAGCACAGCACTTTTAGAGTCTTAAAGGAGGACCAGGGTCATCAGGACAAATAAAAATTAAAGTGGGATAGAGGCAAAACAATAATGAATCAATAAAAACGAGAAAGATAACTATGGTGGTTACAACGAAGGTTCCCCCCATTTGTAGATGACAAACTCTGTTGCTTACCTCATTCATCACACACAGGTACCACAAAGAATCAGTGCTCTGAGGATATGATAAATGGAAAATTTTGGTTGAAGCATTATTTTAATTATACCAGTCACAGATGGTACAGTACAAGGAAACCCAGTGTTGCTGAATTCTCAAATCTGATTGGTCAAAAAGTGACAATAAATTTTATACAAAGCAAAGACTCTGGGACAAGGAGTTGCATGGCAGACACTTCATATAAAAGTAAATAAATGAATTATTGATAAAAACATGTTTTTTTTTAATCCATTTATACTGAAAGTTTTTGTAAGAAAATTTATTTATTATTACAAAAAGATTCCATGACATCAAGTATTTCTGCCATTCTTCATTACAGGGTAACATGTGCCTTCCAGTTTCTCTGTAACATGATAAGATTTTTATTGTTATTAAAAAATATATTATTACCTTCAAGAGAGAAAATAAAAGAGAGAATAGGGAATGACTGTTTCTAGCAGCTACAATGTAAGTGTACAACATGGATACATTCCACAAAATGTAATTATAAACAGTTAAAAATTCATGTATTATTCCTTGATATATGAAAATGACAATTCTTACGAAAATGCTTTGAAATAAGAGAACTAAAACATGTTGCTATTGATAAATAGTCAACTTTGACGTCATCACTTGCCCCAAGTGTAGATTATGGTCCTATAACTTCACAGCCTGTAGTGTTTCATGGTCTGCTGTAGGTATGATGCTAAGATTTCGGCTTCGATGACTTTTCCATACATAATACACTGTAAAACATTTCAAGATGGTTAAACCTAGAAACTAAAGTTCACCTGCTACGTTAATAATGTGTATGAACCCAATTAAAATAAAGAAATAAATAAACCTTTGCTTCAACTTACTTCAGCTTCAAGTAGTAAAACAATTTAATTAATTAACGTGTTTAATATGTGAACTAAGTTTCACATTTTTTAAAGAAATAAGTTCACTTAATTAAATCATGGCACTCATGTTTTACATTGTGTACTTATTTGGGTTAAACTATTAAAATGTCACTTACACAAGCAAAACTTTATTGAAACCCCCCTTTTCCCCCTGCTATTTTATGTTTCATGCTGCATCAATAAAACTTCAGCATTAGTCATGTCACAAGGCATGCATTTTACATTTAGAGGGAAAAAGCACATGGAAGAATCTGCTGCCCTCTTGTGCTGTTTGCTGTATGACTGTAGGAGGACAAAGTGATCACAAATGTACTCAAATATGCATGAAATAAAGTATACAGCTCGGATAACAGAGCAGTAATGCATGAGATTAGGTCAGACATGAATATCATTTATATAAAATATAAAACATCATTAAACAAATATGCACCACGAATGTAACGGAATCATTTTTCTAATAAGGATAGATTTTTCAAGCATAATTAGTAAAGGAATGGAGGTTAGGACTGACAAAAGAACTGTGGAAAGACAATGCATTGTTTTACAACAAACAAACAAGCAAACAAACAAACAAACAAACAAACAAACAAACAAACAAACAAACAAACAAACAAACAAACAAATAAATAAATAAATAAATAAACAAAATAAATGATTTTTTCCCCAGCTTCTTTAAATCTGCTGTTTATTTCAAGATTCAAGATTTCATTTGTCAGGTGCAAAGTTATATGCTGGAGCTTTAGACCAATGTTGTGCTTTAAGAATAGGAGATACAAATACAGTAAATGGTTCAAATCAAGTACACATGTGACACATATATAGGATGACTACTATATTATATTTCAGTCCTGACACTTTGATTGTTCTGTTATGGAAGCAGAATTAAGAGAAAAGGGGAACCGATTTGTCTGATTTTTTCCCCCAGCACTACACAAGAGTAGTGGGCACATGAGCTTGTAAATTTAGGCTTGTGTCTATGGCATGGCAACAGGTTAGTAATGTAAAACGTTTCAAAACAAATAACTTGACATCTTTCCAGCTTGATCAGTGTGTTCTGCTTTGCTCTGATGTTCTGCTTATGACCATGTACTCACAAGCTCAGCTCACTGCTCAGGCTAGAACATTCATGTTTGGAGGGAAAAAAAAGCTGCAGTGTGCCATGTTAATCTGTACCCTAGCAAATTGTTCCATGAACACCACCCTAATGTTAAAACCATGCCTTAACACCTACTATGAGTACGTATTTGTAAGAAACAAATGCTTAATCCCTTGCTTTTTTCAACTTTTGTAAAAAAAAAAAATTATGATAGTCATGGTAAAAGTTAATATGCTCATATATGGTAATTAGAATATATGTATATGTATAAATGCAACAAAAGCTGTAAAACATAAAACAAGTTTAAAAAAACAACAACTATCTCAGGCGTCATCAGGCATCAAGGCAGGATACACCCTGGACGGAGTACCAACCCACACACACACTCTCATTTACTCACACACTACGGACAATTTTTCCAGAGATGCCAATCAACCTACCATGCATGACTTTGGTACGGGGGAGTAAACCGGAGTACCCGGAGGAAACATGCAAACTCCACACACACAAGTCGGAGGTGGGAATCGAACCCCCAACCCTGGAGGTGTGAGGCAAACGTGCTAACCACTAAGCCACCGTGCCCCCTCCACTTCATTCACTTTATCCTAATCGAGGCCAAGGCCATGATGGAGCCAGAGACTATTCAGAGAACACTAGACATGAGGCGAGTATTACATTTTAATTCACTGATTTATTTGTTTTTAATAATTAATTTAAAGCGGATTACTTGGATTTTTTTTTTTTTTTAACCAAGCACTGCAGCATTTCCAATAGTCATAAGAAAAATACTCAGAATGTAATGAGGAAACAAGGCTGCGGTTCAATTCGTTCAAGCCTAGACTGTTTAAAAACGAATAGTGCTCGTGTTGTTCGTGTTGAAACTAACAACTCGCCTGCTGCCTTAAAAATAAGCTTAATTAATCAAGATAATGGATTACTTTCATTTTTGAAAACTTGAGTTTAATATCACTCCGTCCAGGGTGTATCCTGCCTTGATGCCCGATGACGCCTGAGATAGGCACAGGCTTCCCGTGACCCGAGAAGTTCGGATAAGCGGTAGAAAATGAGTGAGTGAGTGAGTTTAACATCCAAAACTTGGGGTTAAAGAAAAGAAACACCCAGACAGCCAAGTGAGCTCTTAGAGTTTTCATTCATAAATTACATGAACAATATATTGGTAATATTGGTATTGTTTTTTTTTTCAATCACATAACAGCACCCCTTCATTTATTAATAATATTAATAATAATATCTTCTATTTTCGTATTTTCCCGTTAGCGGTTGCCACAGCGAATCATCTGTTTCCACCTAACTCTATCCTCTGCATCCTCTACTCTCGCACCAGTTAACTTCATGTCCTCATTTAACACGTCCATATATCTCCTCTTTGGCCTTCCTTTTTACCTCTTAACTGGCAGCTCCATCTCCAACCTCCTTCTACCAATGTAAACATCTCATTCCTCTGTACATGTCCAAACCATCTCAATTGAGCCTCTCTGACCTTGTCCCCAAAACAGCCAACCTGAGCTGTCCCTCTAATGTGCTCGTTCCTGATCCTGTCCATCCTCGTCACTCCTGAAGAGATTCATAAGATTCATTTATAATTTCTAATATGTCTTATTTTAGTTCTGTACAGTGCCTCAGCGTCGTTCTTGTTACAGCTAAGATTGGACTTGCAAAAATGCAGCTTGTACTAACCAGACGATGTGTGTATAAGCCGTACAGAAGTAAGGTGAATGTGCAGAATGCATTCGTATAAAGGACTCCCTCATGGGTGAAAAGTGTGAGGAGTTAGACGAGGATATCTCCAGATTATGACGTGGAGAGGATCGTAAGAAGACAGAGAAAGGCTGGGATTACATGACTGATGAGCATACGGCAGCCACATTTTAGTTCCTGCCTGGTAGCTTCGATCTACTTCTCACTGAAACTTTTTGACCTGAGCAGCGGTATAGAAAGAAGAAAGAAGATCCAGAGCAGTGTTGCATTATGAGGCTGATTCTCTGGCACCGAGTGGCTCAGCAAATCACACTTTGAAGTAAGATACTCTGCTTATCAATTGATGGTAAAAAAAATTAAATAAAAATGCAGCACTGAGTTTGGAAACTGAACCGTTGGATATTGCTTCCTACAGTCTTGATCTGCTTAAAATTTCACACCAGTGGAGACAAGTCATACCTGCAATATGAAGCTAAAGTGGACTAATCTAGGCATCATCTTTTTCTTCATCCTGTCCCTGATCATGACTGGAGGTTTTATATGGCAGTACAGGCTTCCCAAGTCCAAACCAGGTAAGTGAGTACAGAATTGTAGAACAGCATTGGGGGAAAATGTCTTTGCAGTACATTTAATGCCTGGAAGTCCATTTGTGAGTTTGGCTTTCTGATCTCCTTCTGCTTCAATGATTGTCTGTGGGCGAAGGCCAGAGGATTACACCAAGCTTGACATAGAGGCTCACAGATTACTTTGGACTGTAAAGACTGACTTATACTTGGGGGAGGGGCTGTCAAGGGAGCTGAAACACTTTAGAATGAAAAAGTACATCAACCTAATGTACCCCATTTCACATTCACACTGCATTACATTCAACTGCAAATGCATGTGAATATTTTATGGTAATCGCCTGGGGTGAATAATGTGACCAATAGTCCATACTGCATCGGTGTTACTCAGTGTTAGTTTTATTTTAGAATAACTGACATAATATTTAACATCTTAACCAATAGAATGAAAGTCTGTAGTATTTTGGGAGCTTATATAAGCCTACATATGGTTTATTGAGACTTGTAAATGTGTAAAAAAAAATGAGAAGACAACATGGGTGAGATTCAGTCACCAAAAGGTGATGTTTATTTGTTGAACAATGATTGTATTCAAATCATAACTGAATTGTTTATTGGTTAATAAAATCAAAATGCACTAATGTTAACACCAAGCTTGGTAAAATGCACAGTTAGATAAAGGAAAATTTTGTGCAGAAAATGACTCACACATGTTCATCTCTTAGTAAAGAATGAGCTGTTTACCAGGCACAGGTAATAGAAAAAACTAGATAAGAACCAAGGACACTTATTTTTTTATATTCTGTATGCTTGAGGTTTGATTACAATGGTAGAATAATTCTCGAGAGAATAAGAAATAATGGTGTCTGGGAAAATTCCTAACTGTCCAAAAAGAAAATGTAGTGTAACAACCAAAAGCACAGCTTCATAGCATGGACAAAGGTTATAGCATTAGGTAACAAGTTTGGATGATGTCATTTGATGCTCTACATAACTGATCAGCGCAGATTTTTTAATAAACCTTGCTCTTCCCTGCATCATCCAGTCGGACTGATTTGGTCTTTCTCTATTTTTCATAAGGTGCTAGATTGGGATAGTCTGGTCAGTGCGGTGATTGGAGTCAGACAGATCTGTCAATTACAAATCTGTAATTGAAAGGATTAAAAAATGACAACATGCTGTTATAGGTAACAGATGATAAAGTGGTTTGAAAGTCATAACCACCCTGAAGAATAGTGATTATTCTCCTGTAACTGCACTTCCATAAGTTTTATTTTATTCGATTGTTCCAAGAGGAGATCTGAACTCTATGTTATCTTTACACCAATTCAACACTTGTTTGACTGTATATTTGTAATCACACCCCCAGTTCCACCCACATGAGGATGGGTTCCCCTTTGAGTCCAGTTCCTCTCAAGGTTTCTTCCTTACCAATTTAAGGGAGTTTTTTCTTGTAACTGCTGCCTGAGCCCCCCTCAGACTTGCTCATTGGGGAAAAATAAATACATACATACATACATACATACATACACACTGTGAACTACATATATCTTAATTTTTTACTATATTAATTCTTTTTTTCTCCTTATGTTTAACTTCTGTTCTATGTTTATGTTCTGTAAAGCTGCTTTGAGACGAAGCCCATTTTAAAAAGCGCTACAAATAAACTTGAATTGAATTGAATTGATTTCTATTACAATCATTATACCACAGAAATCGGACGACAATACGTCTGTATTGATTCGTGAACACCATAGCCTTCAACCATTTGTAGTTACATTTACTGTTGCAGAACATCCAGACAACACGTGAGTTTATAGTATCACTTTTGTTATAACAGCTATAAACTGATATAAACAGTTCTACTCTCTTAAAGCTAATATGAGAAAAAGTGCAGTGTGTCATGTTACCAAGAAACCAGAAAACACAAAATGGTCCAACTCTCCCTGGACAGAAAGTGTCCTGACTCTTACAAAGCACTGGCACATGGGACTCCAACCATAAATTATTCTGTATATTATGGTCATGCTATATATTATGGAGACTCTTTCCATAAATTTTACATGAATGTTTCCTAACCAAAAGCTTCACAGCACCAATGATGAAAAAGTTCTCTTTGTTAAAGTATGTTTTACAATTCTTTTGTTATTAGATTATGTAGAGCGGCCACCATACAGCTTTCTCTAAATGAGTTGTTACTACCGAAATGATAAAGTAATAAAACAAGTGCATTCGTTTAAATTTCTTTTTGAATTTGTCCTTGCATCATACAGTCCTCAATTTATCTTTCACCATTGAAGATTTTTCTTTCAAATAGGATTATTGGCTGAAATAAAAATCCAAGATGTGAATGAGGAGAAATTGTGCCCACGTTTCCCAGAGCCAGTATTTCTGAAGCATCCCATACCTGTCTTAATGGATGCTCTGGAAAAGGTAGGTCCAGCTATGAAGATAAAATCATAACATACAACCTGGATCAATAATATGCTCCAGAGTGCTTTGTCATAGCATGTCATGTGTGATCTATTTTGTTTTTAATGTCAATACAATACATATTAAAGTATGTATAGTAAACCATAGCTACACTTGGTAAGTATACGATTACAACCAGTAACACTTTGTAAGTCCATTATAAGTAGATTATTGATTATGAAAGATTTTATTTTCAACAACATTCACACATCCTCATTACCCAAACACACTCTATAAAATATCTGGAACACTGCACTTACATGTTCTACAGAAAATTAAATATTCTGTAAAGAAATTCAGAATTATTTCAATTTATTGTAGATGATGCTGTAGAGTATCAGAGAATTGTGTAGATTCTTCTTGTCTAGTGATATCGACTGACAAGGTCCCATTCGAAAGGGCAACAATGCAACTGAAATTATATATATAGTTACTAAGATACGTAGATTGTAATGCACATTTTGTTTCTATAAGATTCAATGTTGAAAACTAAATAAAATATTCTCACTCACTCACTCATTTTCATGAACTACCTCGGGTCACAGGGAGTCTGTGCCTATCTCAGGCGTCTAAATAAAATATTTTGAAGTGATAAACGGAGGCTTACATTGTGCCCTGACAAAATTGCCAAAAATTCTTGAAGTAAGGTGTATATAATTAACTGTCAGCTGAGTGCATGCTTATAACAAAAAAAAAAAAACAACAACAAAAAAAAACCTTTTTTAGGTGGATTCTCTATTGAGAACCAGCATTGATGTCACAACACTGCCAGCAATTTCATGCATTGTCATCTATAATGACTCAGTTCTGTGGAATGGGAACTTTGGCAGAAGAAATGGAAGTGATCCAAAATCTTCACCTCCAAACGAATACACAGTTTATAGGTGAGAAAATGACAGACTGCTTTTTCACTTACATATGGCTTTGCATTTTTCTATATCTCTTGCAGATCATTTCATTATGTGCATATATATGTCCAAGTCAATACCTTTTTAACCCAGTGACATTTGAACTATCACTATCTATACATAAAGATATAATTCATCATGTTGTTGTTATGATGGTTATAGAAAATACCACTAATTCACATTTCTACACCAGAATTGGGACTTTATCAAAGCTCTTTCCCACCCTGATGCTATACAAGTTGTGGGAGGATGGTAAAGTGAGCTCCTTGGATGACCCTCTAGAGAAGTATGTAAACTTCTCCATAAAGAACCCTCTGGCTAAAGCATTTACAAAACACAGAAAACAACAATCCCTTTCTTCTATCACTCTCAGAAGGATGGCCAGTCATCTATCAGGTACTAAGATCTAGATATGGGCGGCCAGTTCACATGTTTAGGATTAGCTTTTGTTTTAGCCTTGTAATATACTTTAGCTTGTTAATTACCTGATTTGCTGAATTGGGTATGATAATTAAAAAGGAAAAAATGTCAGGTATATAGTGTATAAATCTACAAAGATTGATTATCTATGACATGCACTGATCATAAAACTTCAGTCAGAATGTGGGCAAGACGATTGTCAAACATTTAAAAGTAAAGGTGCCAGGAAGAACCAAAAAAAAGGTTTTTCGCAGTGATGACATGATAGACTCGTTTTTTGGTTCCCCAAAGAGCCTTTCATTCAATGGTTCATAAAACAATTTGCTTTTTTCTTGGTGCCATATCTTTGTGCCAAACATAGACTAAATAACTTTTTTTTCCATGATGGAACAGTTTCAGTGTGTGGAATGGAAAAGATTTATGGATGTTAACAGTTTTATTTAAGAACCATTATATTTTAAAAATATATAGACAACTAGTCAAATTGCCTTGGTGACATTATGCAAATGTGCTGTGATTTATTGGAAATCTACCTAACTGAGTCTAGAATTTTGTAAAAATTGTGCATATTGCTTACTTTTATTAGCATGGTTGCTGGAATACACATTCCCACATGTAAATGCATTTCAGAATTTTTTCTGATATTATCCTTTAATGAATATTTAATGATAGAGTTTTGAACTTTTGCCAGAACATAAAGAAATAAAGACGCTTCAGACAGTATGACATTTTAGTAATTTCCAGCTTTTCCACATACATAAAAAAAGATATGATAATTCTGTGCTAATAGTGTTTATTAGATCATTGCTCATTGTCTATTAGAATTAATTATCATTGGCTACAGGATTGCCAAGGCAGCTTAGAGGGACCAGTCTACGCTGGAAAGGACAGACTCATGAGGCAATTGATTGGTTGAAAGATGATATCCTTGTGGCAGACCCTGGAACAGAGTAAGATAAGTAACTGTGTGACAAAGAGCTTTTGATGCTCAGTTCTCAAGACAATATGTACTGCACATTATTTGTGCTTTAACACAGTCTTAAAGCATTTTTCCTTTTATTTGGTGATTATATGATTCTGACATATCCAAGCATGAAGTAAGTGAAATGTGCCGGTGTCTTAGGTCTTTATTTGATAGGATTTTGTTTAGATTTTCTAATGTTAATGTTAATTGATGGTTAATTATTGCTTAAGTGTCTAAAATTCAGCAACCCAACAAATATATCTGAATATAATTGGACATAAAGACTAATAAACATTAGATAAATGCGAGATAAAAGCCACAATAAACTAGATTAATCAAAATCCCTGAGGACACCAAATTTCAGAGGCAAGGATTGACAGCCATGTGAAAGAATCTCACAGACAAGAATTCTTCTGTTTCTCTGTTCCCAGATGTCATTACAGTAACCTGGCCTTCTCCCTGTTGGCCCACGTCATGGCAGACAAGGTGACCGGAACTGATTATGAGAGCTGGGTATCCAAAAATATCCTCCTGCCATTAGGCATGGAGGACACTGGCTTTGCCATCACTGCAGAGATTGAGAGAAAGATGTCAGTGGGGGTTTACCCAAGTTCCCAGCCCATGACTCTCTATGACCTTGGCTGGTACCGACCCTCGGTACAGATGTACTCCACTACAGCAGACATGGCCAAGATGACAGTTGTTCTTCTGGGGGCATATAACCGTCAATTGCTCCGGGAGAACACACTGAAAACTATGCTTATGCCTATTTTCCACTGTGACACCAGCTACTTCTCAAACCAAACTGGCACCCCATGGGAAGTGTATGAACAGCTGGAATATGAGATATTGCGTAAAGATGGAGATCTGGATGGTTATTCAGCTGTACTCTCACTTGTTCCTCAACTTAAGCTTGGGTTGGTAATTTTTATGTCTGGTAATAAGCCTGCTGATGAAGATCTTGTAACCAAATCCTACAGTTATCTCATCCCTGCTATGGAGAGGGCCTTCAGGGATGCACCTCATGTTCTTGTACCTCCACCAGATCCAGCTCCCTATATAGGATTTTTCACCTACAGTAACATGACCTTCTATGAAATCAAAGCAGGCTCAGGTGGAGTACTGTCAATGCAGCAGTTTGGGCCAATTGTGGATGAAATGGTCCCTTTGGACTACACCATTTGGAGGTTGAGTTATTTAGAGGAGAGGGTGTTTAAAGTTGTGTTTGAGAAAGAGTATCCATGTCAGCTGAGGGTCAAGAACACTTCTATTTCCTTGGAGTCTCAGGATAGGCAACTGTTTAACTTTTATATGTTCAATGAGAATGGCCTTGCACCTGGATTTGATGTGCCAGGCCTGAACACTTACAATGTGATGCGAATATCACGCAGACCGATTTTCCCCAACTTAGAAGATACTTGAAAAAAAAGAAAAGAATTATAAACAATTTCGTTCTTTGCGTTCTTTTATATGAAATTAAAAAAAAGATTGAATTTTTGTAAAACATATTTTTTGCAAACTAACATCAGGGGTAAGAGTTAATAAATATTACACCACTAAGTCTGTGGCCAGTCATGTCCTCTTGGGGTCAGGGATGGTA
Organism: Tachysurus fulvidraco; assembly: GCF_022655615.1. Classification (NCBI taxonomy): domain Eukaryota; kingdom Metazoa; phylum Chordata; class Actinopteri; order Siluriformes; family Bagridae; genus Tachysurus; species Tachysurus fulvidraco. Next base: position 13,185,224 of record NC_062540.1, read on the forward strand.
TTTTATCTCTTCCGTAAGTGAACAGTACCCAATTGTGACAATCTGTGGGATCATGAATGTGGAAGAGGGAATTTGGCACCTACTTGCATCTGTGCTAAGCTGATACTGTATGTGATGTGAGCATAAGCAGCAGTTCAAATAGATGAGTGGCTTTACTTGCTTGTGTCTATGGACAGCCTGATTAGTAGCTGGCATGTGATTGGTGAGAGCTGGCTAATGGGAGAGAGCTAGCAAATGTGGAAATTATTTAATCACAATATTACCAAACACTAAAAAAGTGTATGTAAACTTCTGACACACTAGGAATGTGATGAAAGGAATAAAATCTAAAATAAGTCATAGTTTCTATTATAAAACTGAAATTTCCTGTTAAAAAAAGTTAAGGATTAAAAGAGGGAGTTTAAATGTATTTGGCGAAGGTGGATCTAAACTTATGACTTTGTTTGTAATATCATTTACAAGTGGTTAAGTGCTTCACTAGCTTTGTTAAAAGGTCACCTATTTCTATTTTAGCTATTGTGATTGCTATATTCTTGTTCCTGTAAACAACAGCCTTAGACTTTGAGCCAGCTTGTATTTCTACGCATGTTCCATAGGTTTTGATAGCTAGGCATTTGGTTGCACTTGTTTTTAACCCAGTAATATATTATTTATACTGCCTTAATCAAGAATTAACTCATATAAATAATCAGTAACAATCTACTACCATCACAAACAGTGTACTGTATGGTAAATAACAAACTGAAGATTTCTAGAGCTTAAACAGTCAGGACAAACTTTTTTCCCAACCTGGTAATTTAATTTTTGGAAACAACTGGTAAAAAAAATTTAAAAATTGATTTTTCTTTCAACAACAACAACAACAAAAAATTAAAGATACAAATTTTTGCCCACAAAGTTTGCATTATATAATAATAATAATAATAATAATAATAATAATAATAATAATAATGTCATTATAAAAAGTCATTACAGTATAAATAATAGCTGATTTATAAAAAGAATCAGTAAATACACATTTAGCTACACCAGTGTAAATGTATAAAAGGTGTTTTTTAAATAAATACTTTAAAAAAGTGTTTCTCACCGAAAGCTTCTGAAATACAGCTGTGACCATGAAATGTTTGTCTATGCACTTTTATGCACAGTAATAAATCTTTTTTCATCACTACTGTGCCAATCAACCTGCAGTTTATTAACTAACATAACCACAGGGTGGAGATGTTAAAGTGCTCGGTTTACCTTTGAAGTTGTGTTTTAAAAGGAAAGGCAAGATGTACAACAAGGTTAGAAGACAGTACAATTTTGCCCAGAGCTCAGCTGAAGATGAAGGTCTTCCCAGTTGTTCTCCTGATTTTGGCCTTTGGTCTAATCTCAGATGCGGTGATTGTTCATGTAAGTGTGTTTATCGTTATATTTTGTATTTTTCTATGATCTTAAGAAGTGAGACAGATTAAGTGCGGCTATATAGCTGAATAGTGTCTTATTTAAGGGGAAAAGAGTTGCTTTTATACTATTATGACTGAGCTAGACCTGTTAAATTACTACCTGCAACTAGAAAATCAAATAGAAATCAATAATAATATTATACAGACGTACTAATAGATTGCAGTAGATTAATAATGGTACTAATTCACAGAGAATGACAATGTCCTTATAGGAAAACAGTTCAGATCAGTACAGTTCAGTATTTTCAGCAGAAATTGTGTGTGTGTGTGTGTGTGTGTGTGTGTGTGTGTGTGTGTGTGTGTGTGTGTGTGTGTGTGTGTGTGTGTGTGTGTGTGTGTAGGGTGTGGTGCTTGACTCCACAGTGTGTGTAGAACTGCATCTAAATTTAAGCTTATGACTATCTTATCATGTTTAAAAAAAACACTTTAAACATATTTTGCATATATTTGGGGTCAGACTGCTCATGTTATACCAATAAAATTGACTGATTATTTTTTTTATTCAGGAAGGAGGATTTTCATTCTCACTCGAATCAGTAAAAAAGCTTTGGGACATCCTGGCTAATGGAGAATCCTCCAAACAGACCAATCTGTTGAGTGTGTTCGGCGCAGTTTGTGAAAACCCACTCCTCCCTGGGGAATTTCAGCCTCTGTGCCAAAGCAAAAATGCACAAGTTCATTTCTCCAGACTCGGTAAGCAATACAATGGAATAGAAAAGAATCAAATAGTTTGGGTTCCAACCAACAACAGTATGGAAATCATTTAAAATTCACAAAACAAGCTACAAAAAAATATATAGATATATTTAACACACCAGACAATTTACTAGGAAGACCTGTACACTTGGACATTCATGTATTTATTTAATGCCAATCATGTGACAACAGCACAATAAGGCATGAGAATAGCTAGAAATCTAGTGGTTATGCATAGAACCCAACTTTATTAAGCAGAAAAGCAACTTGGAATGCATCCTAAATAAACGTTGATGCAGATTGACTTCAGGTGAGACTCCAATTGTGCACAGACTTACTGAAACTGGTGAGCTAAGTATTGGAAAAAGACCAGGCAGTGGCTTTTTCCCCATCTTTAACTATCCAGTTTCTGTGTTTTTATTTTTGGCACCATTCTATATGTAAGACTAATCTTGTGTGTAAAAAATCCCATAAAGAGTGCCAATTTAGCCTTCCATGGACAAAACTCATAGCACAGTATTTTTTTTTTTTCAATTCTTTATTTTTGCTGCAAACATTCTTGACTTATATCTACATTTATGTATTATGTTGCTGCCACTCGATTGGCTGATTAGATGCTGACCTGCATGAATGAACAGTTAGGTTTTAGGTGTTCTTTGCACATACTGTCTAACATTTCAGTCGTTTGCTGTTTTGCCCAATTCTTTACATTATCTCGGGGACCTGCTGCTATGAAACTGTGTTCATTACAGTATTACTGCACATAATATTGTTGAACATACAGTATTTACACTGGTCAGCGCTGCTTCTGTTTATTTTCTTTCGTGTATTGTCTTTTTTGTTTGCATTGTTTTTTGCCCTGCACTGTCCTGTCTGTCTTGTTTGTCTTGTCCTGCACTGTGTACTGTACACCAGGTTGCACAGTTGCACTTTATGTGGCTAGGACTTACTTAATAAGTCCTTAGCTCTGTCTTTGTTTTATGTAGCACTATTATCCTGGAGAAACGTTGTCTCATTTCACTGTATACTGCAATAGCTATACATGGTTAAAATGACAATAAAAAGCTTCTAGATTTGACTTGACTTGACTTGAGGTGTTGCCACTGAGTGTACATGATAAACTCTTGAGTACAGTGGTGTATTCATTAATATTATGTTCTTTCTTATCCTCTATAATGACTAGTGTAAACTGAACAAATTTCTTTTGTGTTACCTGTAGCACTTCTCTCCAGGAATAGTGATATTTGTGAGATCTGTGGATTTGCTGCTTGCACTGGTTGCTGAACTTTTGCTCGTAGCTGTTCCAGGAGTGAAACTGAAGAGCAAGGGGGACCGAGCCATTGCAGGTGTGGCACTAAAGCTCTGGAACAGCTTGCCTCTCCATATTTGACAGGCTCAAACACTTGAGGTCTTTAAATCTGCCCTAAAAACTTACTTTTACAGTCTGGTGTACGATGCCATGTGAGAGCTGCTTTCTTTTTTATTGTTTTATTGTGTCTTAAGTATTTTTCTTTTATTTGTGTGTTTGTATTAATAAACCATGTTTACTTTCTGATAAACACTTGTTGTTTTTAAAAATAAAAGTGCTTTATAAATAAACTTGACTTGACTTGACATGACTCAGTATAATGCGAGTACTTCAAGATTCTCTCTCTCTCTCTTTCTCTCTCTCTCTCTCTCTCTCTCTCTTTCTCTCTCTCTCCATACATTCTACTTCTTTTTAGTAAAACATTTTTCATTGTTTAGTAAATAAAAAAAGAATTTTGTATATCTGTATGTAATCTGTCATTGTGTGGTAAAAATTAGTATGCACTATCACCATTTGTAATAAATTGTGGTAAGATTTATGTATGTTTATGGTAGTATTATTAATTTTTATATATGTAATGTTTATCTGTTTTCTGTGTGTATTTTTGCTATCAACATTTATAAAAATTTGAATCCAATAATACAGAAATCCAAGTTGAAATATAATGTATAAATTTAATGGAAATCTCACTAACCAGTCTTCTATGTCAAAGAAGCATTGGAAACATTGGAATATTAGTGTGAAATATTACTGTTAATAATACTGCGTGTTGTCAGAAATAGTGCATTACTGTAAAAAGTCAACACAATGATCATGTAATAAATATTTCATCACAAGTTTTACGATTGTGAGCCTATTAGTTACAACATTAATCAATAAATCAATAAATCTGAGATTAAAGTATTAGTAATTAGGTAAGATAAGATTCTAAATAATACAGGACAGCCTTGTGTAAAAGTATTTACCCCCTGGAAAAACACAGCTGGGGAAGTTAGCTGGTCACCAGTTACGCAGGTAAACAATGTACATAAGATTTTGTAACTCAAATCTGTTTGTTATTGAGAAACATGAAATGCAACGATGAATAACTGACACAAGGTGTCGCTGTTAGATCAGCTCAGAGACGAGCTTCTGTGAGAGAAAACACATCAGAAATAACACAGTCCCGTATAAACAGGGTGTTAAATCCGCTGGAAACTAACACCGGTGTAATATTTTCAGACGTTATGTATGATATTATGCGCTTTTGTTTACTCTTTCGATCGCCACTTTAAATTCCGATTTCCGAAACTTGCCGGAAATCCCCGATGTAAGCCGAAACGTCAGTCCTGTAGGACTGGCTGGAGGCGGCCACATCGCCATGTTGATCGAAGTCATCCTGCTCAGTAGAGAGTTACTCGTGAAATAGCACTTCTAAAGATCGGCTATTCTTAATTTAAGAAAGGGCACGTCGTCAAGATCGCCCTGGCAAGCAGAGACGAGCTGGATCCTCGGACACCCCGAGCGGGGAGGGGGAACAACCCCCCTACCTTCAGCAATGAAGACAAACCCCAATAAGCGCTAGCTAGCTAACGTTAGCTTGCTACTTGCTACTAGCTAGCTTAGCTTTCTGAACTAGCTTTTCCGCCACCGGCAACTCGGTCGTTGAGGCCCACTGCTGGCTCAACTCGCTAGCTAGCTACGTTTTATACGCGTTATTTTTCAGCTGCCGGTCTACGGAGCTAGATATTTCTGTAAATAGTCGCCTTTGATTACTATTTTTTTTTTTTTTTTTGCAATGAGTTTACCGCAGAAAGCGGTTCCGAAGTCAGCCGCTCCCGCCGCTGCCGGACCCGGGCCGACTAACTCTTCTCAGCTGCGGACTCCGCTAGCCACAGTGCCGCTGCCGGGACCGCCGCTCGCCCAGCAGCCTCCTCCAACGCAGTATCCTTCACTGACAACACACCGCTCACTTGTAGCTAAATAATCGTCCTGTTTGTGTTTCGTGGCTTTGTTGGGCTTTTTGTTTAAGTCGTGCCCGGTTGTACGAGCACCATAAACCGTATCTGTTGTCATTTTGAACATAAACGTCTAGATATGTCGTCTGCCTTGTGTTGTGAATAAAACTAATTAGAAACAATTGTATTTGGTTCGTTAGAATGAAAGTTTATGTGGTACAAAGAATGTAAACACGAAACTAGCAACTAGCCAGCTATCGGTTGCTTAGCGGCTCTGGTGGTTTGGGGTGTTTTTCTAGCTGACTAAAGATGAGCAGCAGTTGGAACTTTGTTTTTTAGGATTTGCTTTGATACTGGAGTTCGGTGTGATATGTAATCAGTCTGTTTGTAAACAGTAACCACTTCAAGTCGTCGTTAAACAGTTAATACGAAGTCGGTAGCGTTTACCGGCTGCTATGGGGTTTAGCTAGCTGTGCTAAGCGGGTAAACTGGATGTGGATAGCATTCCGTCAGGCCCCTTTAGTTTGATATTTTAGTTGACACCCATCCACTTGTCAGCATCTTTTCCATTAAACAGTAGTCCACTCCCTTTCAGTGCAGACCCTGACCTAATTTTAAGGAAATGTGTTTCAGGTCTTTCGCAGTGTTTCCTGTCTGCTGTACCGCAGTGCGTATGACACTTGTACACATGCTATTTGTGGATGTCTATGTGGTCCATTTTATTTCTAAGATTGTCCTGAGAAACCTTTCCGCACTGTCAAGTTTGGACATTTTCATTTTTTTGTTTCATTTGTTTACCCACTATTCCTTTCATTTCTGCTCTTTCCTTTTTGAATGAGTCTCAAACAGAATTGAAGTTGTAACATTGAGGGGAAAACTCTGGTTTCCTGCAGAAGTAAAAATGGGAGAATGACAGAATTAAGATGTCTTACTTAAAAATGGCACATTTAAATAAATCACACCGGGACATATTGTTTATAGGAAAATAATCAATGCTTGCGTGGTGATGCAAAGACCAGGTTTGTTGTCATCTCAAAGAAAATAGCCCAATAACAGCAGGTCCTGAAGTGAAGTCCTTTAACTAAAGTTACTGAAATGTCTGCAAAAAAAAAGCTATTTTAACTTATTGTGTTGACTTCCCCGTGGTGGAAAATTGGCTGTTACAACATCACTGACACCTAAGGTTACTTCTTTAAATGTTAAGCGTTTCTTTACAGAAAGCTTCACCGTTCATCTTCGTGAAATATCTTTGTTAAGCAGTTTCTTTTTATTCTTTGATTATGTCGATGGGAAGGAGTTGCTACTACGACAAAGATCGGCTAGTTAATATAAACCTGTCTAAGTTTGCATAGGGAAATGAGTTATTTTGACCTGTATTGTTATCAGACTTTACAATCTAAAGTCACTTGTGGCATTTAAACACCAGCCTCATCGCCACCTCTTGACTCGTCTAATATCTCTTATTCTTTTATTAGGTTGTTTAAATGCTTTCCCTGCTGTCACCTGCACAGAGTGAATAAGTGCACTACTGTTTTTGCATAGTCTCATAATAGACTATTTAATACCTTATGTCTGGTTACAAACTAAATTCATTAGCTATGTTTTTTTTATTTTGTTTTTTTTTATGAGGATTTTTATGGTACAAAGCTATTTGAGATGAATCATATTTATCGTGTGAGCAAATGATTGTTAAACTTGACCCTTATACTTTTATGATCTTTGCAGCTAGTCAAAAAAGCGTAAGAGCTTAAATGTAATGTTTTTAGTGGATATATGCAGTATATAAGGTAAAATATCTATTTATCTGCCTTGGTCAAAAGATTTTTTTTGGCTTGATAATATTTTTGGGTGTGCTCCAGAAGTGAACCACGCTGACATCCGACAGGTTTTTCCAGGCCACCACACATTTATTTCATTGCCTCACAGAGATTAGTTTTGGATTCACTTGTGAATCATTTTTCTGTAGAAGCGGTGTGATTTTCTCAGCAGTACATAGTGTCACTTTTATGTTGTCGTTATTGAGACACATTCACTAACTCGTTAATGTTTTTGGGATAAAGTCACCTTAAAGTTGCTTTGACAAAGATTTATTTAATTTTCATGCTGCACAATACTACTGAGTGACATGAAGAAATGTTGTGAAAGCGTTTCTGAAGTAATTTAGAGGCATGTTATTATACTTATATTGGCTGTTTATTACTCAAGAATTAGCTGGTTGAAATCGGATAACCTGCCATATAGGGTCACAGTGTTAAGTGAGAGTGTGTTGTCATTTCTTTTAAGAACACCACTTTGCATATTTTGACTGAATATATTGCTTGTATGTTCATAAGTCACTCAAGATTAAGATCTCAGTCCCGTTCTCTTTACTGTTCGTATTCAAACCCTCTATTAGCTAATGCAGTACACAGTGCTATTCACTGCTGTTCATTCAACATCCGTTTCATACTAGACCTTTCATTCATCATTCCCTGCAATTATCCAGGGTTTAAACTCCAACTTTTATAGTTAAATCAAATCTTCATGAAGCTTTGCTGTCATCAAGGCCCAAACCATGCTTTTTCGAATTTCCTGTTACTTTGTCATTAGTATAGCTGTAATAAATCTTTATAAATATAATCATGAATGAACGTTGAACTTTTAGTTTTCAGAAGATTTTTTTTACAACATTAAGCTCTGTGTTGATTATATAAACAAAATATTTGGTTCATATTTTCGGTGATGGAGTACAGTTTTATTAACCTGAGGATGATACGACCTCTTCTTAGTTTCTGATCAGCAGCTTTAACAGTTAGAATTCAGGCTTGTCCATGGAACACCCTGGGATTTGTCCACTCTTGTTGAATCTTCTAACAGAACTACAGCAGGAAGGCCGGGGATTCCCCAAAACCTTTCACAGTCATCTTTCATTTTCCTTTTCTCTTGTTTGCAGTGGCTTATGAATATGCACAAGCCTATGTGCTGATATACATCATCAGGCAAGTAACCAACTTGTGTTGCAGGATTCTTTTAGTGTTGTAAGCTGGATGGTGCTTTGTGTTCTGCCTCCACTTTGTCTCCATTGACAAAGACAGTGCTGTTTAGCATGCTGGCCTGAGATTGAGGAGCTGTGCTCAATCATAAGAGTTCTGTCATAAGACAGTAGTGTTTTACAAGCTGAATTGTTTGTGGTTTATATGTTTGTGTGAGAGTATATTTTGAAACTTTAATGGAAATCAGTGCAATATGTATCTTGTGTTATAACTCTAAAGAAAGGGTATGACTTCATTCATGTTATTAATAGGACTGTAGCACTAAAAATAGTCTTTAACCTGCTGACTGTACATTTGTATTTTGGGGTTTTCTTGGCATTGTGCCAAAATTTGAAACCAGCGGCCACAAGCTGTTCTGTTCATCCAGTTATTGTGAATCTTTTATTCTGAGAATACTGTTTGAATCTGGAAGTGCAGCAGGGGAGGAAGGATTCCTCCACCCTTCTAACAATAGCCTCGTTTGTGCTGCGCCCAGACTTTTCTGCACTGCTGCTGGCTGGCGTGGAGACGGGACAGGCATCTCCATCCGAAGGAACTCCGTAACTCTAAGAGCCACTTATTCAATCACCGCTGCTTTGTTTCACAACTTTTACACATTTTGTGGAAGAACACCATCGGTGTACCATGTTAGCAGTTAACTCTCAAAAATTCTCCAAAGAGAAGTCTACCTTCCCTTAAGTAAAGAGCACAGTTGAGCCTGTTCAGATTTGATCGTGGAGTAAAGAGGTGTTTTAAACCCTCCGATATTAACTGAGACCCCTGGAAGCTCCGCCCACTTTTCCCAGCTTCAGGTAGTAGCATAATGATTTTGGTAGCAGACTGTAGATTCATGGTTTTCCATGAATTTTCCACGTTATTTGTCTCCTCCTTGTTCCATTAGGAGAAATTGAGAGAGAATTATCTATCTATCTATCTATCTATCTATCTATCTATCTATCTATCTATCTATCTATCTATTTTAAATTAACCTGTTACTAGTCTTAACATATGAGGTGATTATTCAGAATGCTTTGAGTGCTGCATGATTACATGGTTTGCATATTAAAGCGCTTCAGTGTGATACTTTCAGTTCATATACTAACGAGTAATGATCGACTATCGTATCGCCAGGACTAAACAAAGAACCTATAGGCCAAATGGGATTATTCAGCTAGAAAACACCCCAAACCACCAGAGCCGCTAAGCAACCGATAGCTGGCTAGTTGCTAGTTTCGTGTTTACATTCTTTGTACCGCATAAACTTTCATTCTAACGAACCAAATACAATTGTTTGTAATTATTCAAAAAATACTAATAGAGACCAGGCATTGATCAGTCATTTTTTAATGTAGTGTTGCTTTACCACTCTTGTCTTTATTCTAACGTTACAGTGAGATTTCAGATTTGCAGTCCAACAGGAGCAAACAAGCTCACGGTAAACACCTGTGGGAACGCAGACATGCAATAAACAAATTCACACAAAACTGAAAACACTTTTACGTCACAGTCACTAATCCTCTACCGGTTTTTCGTCAGACTCGTGCGTCATCTTCATTAACTTTTAAAGACACATTTCTGTATTCCTGCAGCCTCAAATGCCTCTGTAGCCTCAAATGAAAGTTAGGTCAAAGCAGAAGTTGTATCCATGTGCCTCATATTAATAACACGTGTACAATTGTCATTTATTATATTATATAATATATATATCTTTATTATTGAAATAATACTTAGGCCTATACTTTGACTTGTTAACGATCAAAGTAGCTATGAGGTTAATGAGTTACTATGTATTGCAAATAAAATACAGAGAATTACACATTTTGTGGACAGAAAACAAGTCGTCAATGGGAGCACATTGTAGAGCCAACGTAAGAAAGTGCAAAGATGCAAAGTGTATCATTTGCAATGACATGGTGGATATGGGAGCTGCAACAAGGAAGAACAAAATCCACAGGAAACGTGAAGTCATTTAAAGACTCGACACTTACCTGTATATGAAGAAGCACAAATGGAAAGCACACATTTTTCTATTCAAAGAAAACGGCAAAACACAGATCCCAGCACCAAAGTTCTTAACACTTTATTAAAAGGGATAATTGGCAGTTAGCTTCTGGCTTTCAGTGATTGTTGGCTGTGGCTGAACCTAGGTATATCACGATGAACCAATGAACTACTGCACAAACATGCTTGACATGCTCTGATGAGTCTCTCGTGACATTTTATTCGTAATAACTGGGAAAGGAAGTCGTCTTCAACGTCAAGCTCATGTTAGGCTCCCATATACGAGAGATATTTCTTGGCTTGTTTGACTGGTGGTATGTTACATGAGAGACGGTCGTGCTTGTGTTGAGAGATGTTTGTCTAAACTCAGGATTTAGCTACACTGCTCATGGGGAATGATGGCATCGGCAGTCAGACAGCAGTTGGGGACATCATTGCTAAGTTAAGGACACATGCAGCACAATTTAATCATGTTGTACAAGCAAAAACAATGTCTGGGGGCCAAACATGAAGAGCTTGGCTTCATTTAAGCAGTGCGTGCCCACTGGAACAACACTGTACCGTGTTGCAGAGGATGTTGGAGCAGCAATGTGCTCTGAATTTTTTATGCAGGCGAACATGGGAAACTTTCACGCCCAACTGCTGATCAATGGGATATCATTTGAAATCTGGTAGACATGAAGCCCTATTGAAGAAGTCTTCATTGAAATGAGCAAAGCATATTCAACTTCCTTATGCATTATTCTCTGTATTGCTGTGCTGAAGATGCCTTTTCAAGGACAGGGTCCCACAACCAGAGACACAGAAAAACACAAAGACAGGCCAAAATCAAAGACAACAAATGTTTTGTGTTGGCAAAACTGCTAGAACATTGATAAGAAGCCCTTATCTTTACTGCAGCAGGTGCATGAATAAAGTCAAACATTGGATAGTGGAGGAATACAGTACGTTATAGACACACACACAACCAGAAGCCACTAACACACATGCAGAAAGTTAAAGACCAACAATACTTCCGAAACAAGCAAACACAGAAGCAGAGGAACCAACTGGTCTTGTTAATCGGATACATGGCAGCATTCTTGGAGCCCAAACTCCTGCTGACGAGAGTGTGAATGTCCACAAGGCGCAGAATGTTTACCTGAACTGTCTATTGCTGAACTGCTGTTTAGTTTGCTTCAGTTTCTGTTAAATCGTACTTTTTACACATTTCCTAAATAAATATTAAAGTTCTGCAAAGAAAATTCTATAAATATTATGTGCATCGAATTTGATTTTCTGTATCTCACTTGCTGGAATTAATTTATCAGTTTCGTACGTGCTTTGCTGGTTCTTAGATATTGGCATCGGCCATTAAAAAAAAAAAGCCATGTAGGTCGACCACTACTAATTGGAGCAGGCATGTCTTGACAACATTTTGAATTCCAGCACAAACACGGCTGACTTTCTCATGTCTGCAGCTCTTTAGTATAGTATTGTCTGTGCTCAGCCACAGAGAATGAGTGGAAAGTTTTCTTTTTCTGTAAGAGCTGATGACTTGTCGTTCCTCCGTAAATAGGAATTCCCTGTCTATTAACGAAAAAAAAAAAACACAGGGATTTTTTTTAACCACTTATGATGTTTTTGTGCTTTTATATGTCTTCTGCATGTGTCTTGTTTGTTCTTCCACCTTGGTGATGTGTTTAGCCTTAAATAGTTGCTTCCCCAGAGTTTTCCTTAATGCGTTGCACCCCAGGATCCCCAGACTGCAGCCGCCGCTGGACGAGCGAATCTTCTCCACACCGCCTGGCGTTGCTGCAGTCTACAGTGTGAGTGAAAAGCTTTACTTCTTCATTCTTCTGCAGAACACAAATTCTTACTCTTACACATGGTTAACATTGTCTTCTTAGAGCCAGTGGGAAAGCTTCTGTGAGTCTGAAGCGTTTATGGTTTTTCATAACTATGGTGTAATTTTAGCTGTTTAAAGGCTGCTTATTTATCAAAAACTAACTAACAAAAAAGCAAACTGCACCTTGTTTCTGATTTTGCTGTGACATGACTGATTCTCATGGTTATTGAGGGGATGAGTAAGAAATAAAGACTGAATGAAGCTAAGGTCTCTATAATTTGTCAGTGCAGAGCTTCCAGTAGTCAACCGGAGCTAATGTTAAGAAATCTTAGCTGTCTGTCAAACCAGGTGTTGGGTAATAAACAATGAGGCTTGAACTGGAAAAGCACTTTTTTATTTTTTTCCAAGCAGTCATAAATTCTAGTGATCAGTAACTGACGAGTATGTTGATCGTATGATTAAAGTCCTGTGTATATTTCTACATTTCGGAAAATAATTTGGTTTGGTAAGATGTCTAAATGTTCTAGTGCATTTCCTGTGTAATGACACTGTAGACTATGAATAAAAGATTGGCCTTCAAACAGCCATAGGTGTTCTTCCTGCAACACATTCTCATGAATTGACGTTTATTGACACAAGTTTCAAGACTGCTCCGAGCATGGCGGTCGTGTTGCAAGCTCCGAGTAGACTTTGCAGTTTTTTGTCAGTGCAATTTCTGGAGTTCGCTTCTGAGAATTTCACTCACCAAGGCCACATGTGCTGTGGTGATGTGACAATAGAAGTGACTCGACTTATTGGGACACTGAGTTTCAGAGCACTTACAGTTCCAGTGCTTATGGGTGTGAAACAGCTGTCAGAACTCCCACCAGTTTCCTCTCATTATTTCATTTACACATGTCTATTAGACAGTGGAGTTGGGAGGTCAAACACATCAAATTTAGAGAGCAAAAAAAAAAACAAAAAAACTTTAGATTCTACACAGGCATATCCAAAGTGCAATATCAATACTCCAAAAGTGTTGAAAGTCTGTTCAGTTGGCAGTATAAGTGGGCTCTTGGGGATTGCAACGCAGTAACAGCAACAAATTGTATATTCTTTACACCGAGTGTGGCTCATCTTGTGTTGATGTGTTGGAAGGAGGAACAATAGGCAAGCGTAAGAATCTCTGAGGGACTTTGACAAGGCCCAGATTGTAACGGCTAGACAACGGAGTCAGTGCATCTCGAAAACATCAGGTACCTACCAAAAGGTGTCTAAGGAAAGGCAAGGAAGTAAACCTGGGAGAGGGTCATGGGTGTCCAAGGCTCATTTGATGCACATGGAGTTTGAAGGCTAATCTGTCTGGTCCAATTCCACAGTAGCACAAACAGCTGAAAAGGCTGATGCTGGCTATGATAGAAAGGTGTCAGAACTCTCATTGCATCCCAGGTTGGTGTATATGGGCTACATAGCTGCAGATCGCTATTCTAACCCCTGTACACACCACCAGACCTAGGTTTCTTTTACATCTTCTGGATGTCCTTGTGCGTATATGTCACTTACCTGGAGAAGAGAGAGCTTCAGTATGGACTATGGATAGAAGGCAAGTCAGCTAAGGTGCTGTGATGCCTTGTGCAGTGTTCTGCTGGGAAACCTTATATGCTGGCATTCATGTGGATGTTGATTCTTGTCATTTAACATGTACAACCTATCATGGTAATGCACCCTGCCACTTTGTCATTTTCCTTAAACTATTCCTATTAAAATGTTTGCAGAGTCAACAAGATGTTGACTTGGCCTTGAAATTCCCCAGATCTCAATTGATTAGAGCATTTGTGGGATGTGTGACTCCATCTTACAATTTACAGGACTTTAATGATCCTCTGCTAATGCCTTAGTGCCAGATGCCATGACACACATTTAGAGGTCTTTTGAAGTCCCCTCCTCGCCATGGTAGATCTGTTTTGGTGGCACGTGTGGGACCTGCGCAAAATATTCGGCAGGTCGGTTTTAATGTTCTGGCTGATCTGTGTATTATGAGCAGTGCTGTGACTCAGTCTGTTTATGACCGAGCATGATGTGGTAGCTCAGTGGCTAAGGTGTTGGGCTACTGGTCGGAAGGTCACGGGTACGAACCCCAGGTCCACCAAGCTGCCACTGCTGGGCCCCTGAGCAAGGCCCTTAACCCTCAGTTGCTCAGTTGTAAGTGATTCTGGATAAGGGTGTCTGCTAAATGCCATAAATGTAAATATAAAATGAGACTAGTGAGGAGAAGCATGCTGACAAATCTGCTATTTTTCTTTTTTCCGTCCAATGGTCTTTCCTCTTGTACGAGAGTCATGTAAATTTTCTTACTACAACACACTTGTATTCAGTGTTTTACCACAAGAGCCTGAAATTGTGCTCAGAAGGAAAACTTTATTTATGAGACAGACGTTGGAGTTAATCTGGAACAGTCATATATCTAGAGATTGAAGATTTAATAAGCGTAAATTAACCTTGAACACCATTTTTTAATAGAAAATTATTTTTAAAAATAGTAAAATAAATGTTTTGATCAACTAATTGCAACCACTATTTCAGCAGAGGAAAAAATGTACAAACATTCCGAGAGGAGTTTCGGGTGATGTTATTTATGATGTTAAATGGTTTTATTCGTTGTTATATTAACACGATGTATATTATATTCAACCCCTCAACTTTTCTTGGGAAATGGAGGTACAGTAATGGCTTGACGTCTTGGGTCTTGGACCACTGCTCCTCAGACAGGTCGAACATCTGGTCCATTAGAGCAACTTCCGTACTGCTGAATTCATACTACCATTCCAGCTGAAGTGCCTTTACAACCATCCTCTAAGATCATGGAGGAGACTTTTCAGAAGAAAACATGGACCAGTCTTTGGTTACCTGGTATACAATGATTTCCTTTTGGTCACGGCTAAAATAGAGTACCATGTAGAGTAGAGCGGACAGGTGCGTCGTTACAGTTGTCAGAACTAAGCAGTGGGAGTCAGGGATTGTCTGCTGTGGCTATAGAACCGTTGAGGGAAGAGGGTCAGTGGTGTCTGGATAACTGAGAAGAAGGACAAACAGTATTAAATGTTTGCTTTTTTGCTCAGCTGTACTTTTGCAGTTGTGTGCTGCTGGCCTTGCGACGCTCTAGCTGCATGGCTGCCATCAGGTTCATTGCTTATATGCATTTTTTACAGCTTTCACTTTTTAACACAAGCTCCCACTCTGGAGAACATTTAAAATGGTTAGATAAACTTCGTAACCCATGATCAAGCTGTATAAAACAGGCTGCTATCTACCTGCGAATACAGCTCGGGAACAAAGAATCCTTTATTTCGTCATATTGTTTAGGCGGGTGTATGTGGGGTGGCAAGGGCAAAAGAAGAGTTTGAAAGTTTTGTATGCAGGTTAGCAACCAGGTTGAATGACTTATTGCATTTTTGTGCTATGAAACTAGCATCAGCTGTTTTGTCAGCGCAGTGTTCGGCTCTTAAATGTACCGTACAGCGCCGTAGTCGAGGTGGTAAAAAATGGAGAGCGTCATTTCTAGATGTGATTTGTTACTCATCATGTTTTTTAATGAGGCACAGAGACACACATGCTGCAGCATCTCCCAGTGCAGCCAAGGTAATCTCATTATGAGTTACAGTGGTGCCTCTCCAAATCCTGTCCAAAGGTCTGTTCCACATTACCTCTGTAGCACAACATGCTGTGACAGGTCTGGATGTAAAAGTAATTCACAAGACGCTTAGTTTGAGGCTCAGGTAACTGTTTGCCTCGAACAATAATGATGTTTGAATGGGTTTAGGGGTTTGATGAAACAAAAAACACAAGTATTGGATAAGATTTTGATACACTGGTGTCTCAATAAGAGTTATTTCTGGTACAGTAAAAAATGATACCTATTCCATTGTAGCTCTAGATTCCATTCAGAATTAAGAACTTTGGGGAGGTGTGTGTGTGTGTGTTGGAACACCTTTCAGTCCATAGCTCACTGACTGTCAGTGCAGCAACATACTGGAAAATGAAGTGCTCCCAAACACCAAACTTTAAACATTTTTGGACTCTTCCAGCTCCTGCTTGTTGCTAAAGGTAGGATCTGGTACATTAGTATGATAGTATGCTGGCATATTCCTTGACGGAAAAGTGAATTTAATCAATTTCAACATTACTGTAGCAGACCAAATGCAGCTGACGTTTCCTAATGAATTCCTAATGAAACAAGGATGAACGAAGGATGTTTGCATTTGTACTCGTGCAAAAATAGCTGCCAATGAATGTAAAACTTTAATCATATTAAGGTGCTAAGAGAGTGCAAATGAAAACAGAAATATTGAAATCTGATTTAGATAATTAACCGTGGCGGTGTTTGTTTGTTTTTTTCTGCTAATGGAAGCCATAAAACTCCTGTTTGTGAAAATCAGTCTCGATAAACATTCTCACCTAAACCGTGAAACGAGTGAGACGACACACGCAGCCACAAATGAAAGGCCTTGTTCTTTCATTTTAAAGCATTTTATTAATTATTTATCCAGCAAAGTCACTAGGTGCTTGGCTTTGGCTCGGATACGGCGCTAAAATCAACACCTGTGTGCTGCAGATTGTTGCAAGTTTCACTCGAGTCTAAAAACAGTTCAGAAGAACGTCATGCGTTCTTGTAAGCAGAAATTAATTTTGGAAGGATGTGGAAATATGAGTTAAAGTGTGATGCCCTCGTGTGTTGCAGGCGGTTGTCAGACAGCAGTAAGAGAGGTCATGACAATTGTTATTGAAGCAAGTTGCCATAAAATAAATATGACACCAGAAAAAGATGAAAAATAACATAATAGTAGGGAATAATGACCCCATTTATTCTAAATCCTGACATACAGCACTTGCAGTTATGTTTGGATATTGGAGTGGTTTGTTCTGTGTTTGTTGCAGCATTAATATGTAAAAAAATAATTTGTCAATGTTGTCTCGTGAAGCCGGAATATCTCATCACATGGCTTTAGTACTGATAACATTTGTCTCATTTCTAGCCCTAATAAATATTTGACCACAAGAACCGTGTGACTTGTTCTTCTCAGAGAAGTTGCACCACTTGAATCTAATATTAAAGATACTGCGTTTGTTTCCTCACCATGTAGCCCGACCACATCGCTTCTATTCATGGGGACACGGGTTGCACAACCTGGTGTTGTGTTGTTCATTCCTTACTTTGTTTTTGAATCTGTGCTTTCCCTTTGATACGTTTCAGGTTCAGAGACCCCCTGGCCCTCCTTACACAGCCCATGAAATCAGCAAGGGACACCCAAACCTTGCAGCTACGCCTCCGGGCCACGCCTCCTCACCCGGCCTTTCTCAGGTATCAGTTTCCACAGTATCCACTGCGCATCTGTATGGCCACCCTAAAGCCTGGGAGGCAGGAGGAGGGGTGAGTGCACCCATGCAGCTGCCTGACACTGTCTTTGTGTGTGTGTGTGTCTTTGTGTGTGTGTGTGTGTGTGTGTGTGTTTTTTACTTATTACAAAGGGCATTACATTCAGTTAGATTTTGAAGTTTGAACATAAGCCTGCCGATGCTTGCTGCGTTAAAATCAAGCTTTGGAATTAACACAAATGCAAATGAGGCTTCCGAAATTTTCATGGTGCGTGCTCAGGTGCTCCCAGTCTGATGAGTCACAGGTGTTTCCTCAGAGAAAACAACCATTCGACATCTCTGGTCATCAAAATAAATCACCAGAGTCACATTGTGATTCAGAATAGTGATTCAGAATAGCTTGTCTTCTAATATTAGCAACTTCCAAAGCTTCCCGTCTCTGTTACAGGAGGTGGCGTTGAGTAAAAGCTGGATATCCCGGATTTATTTGTAAATCTCTTGTACAAGCGGTCACTCAGGAAATTTCCTATTCAAGTCACACATCACTTAATTTTGGAGAAACGCTTTTGTACGTGTCTAATTGTACACAGTCAACTTCAACTCACATCATTCGTGATAAGTTTCTGCAGTTTAATACATGGGTTACGCTGTCGGGTTTAAATTTCTTTATTATACACAAATGTAATAAAGATTGTGTAAATACCACTTGTTTCACACTGATGGCTTTAATGACAGTCATGTCATGTAGGGGAAAATATAAACATAAATCTGAAATAAGATCAGTCATTTAATTGAATCCCATTGTATAAAAAAAAATGGATGTGTTCCTATGACTCGCCGTTTAATAACTAATTACTGCCTTTTTCTCAAGTACTATGTAAATATGTAAATCTTTACTATTTAAATGTTTACTGTTCTCATGCTAGATATGTATATATTATGTATGCATGTATGTACCGAGAGCACCTTAAAATCCACAACAAATTCCTTGTTTGCACACACTTTTAATCAAGATGATTCTGATTCTGATTCTGATCAAGTTGGTTCCATCTTCTTTTAACGCTGTGCAGTACCTTATTAGAACCTGACCTGAGTGACCAGTCTGATGCGTCTTATTCCGATGCTGTCTAGTGTGTTGCGTGACTTCCTGTGACACCCTCATGCGCAAAGAAATTCTGGCCCAGAGTCACAGACACATGGCTTTGAAAAAAAAAATGCACAGCAAAGCACTTTGTCCTCGATATCACCTGGTTACTGTGTTCTTTCCACTTAGCTTAATTCGCTAATCTATTTAATTTTTTTTTCTAGTTTGGATTAAGTTTCTATGCTGTTAAATAATACATTTTTTATTGGCATAGACGTGTGTGAAACAACCTGTTTGTCATTTCAACTGCGTGAGCTTTGCGGACTGGGCGTCGACCAAATGCAAATCAGCTGTCGTGCAAAACGCTCGGTAATTTGCGGGTGATCGGCATTCATCAGCATAAGCACACAAGTACACTGAAACTTTTGAACAGCCTGCAGATTCGTTCGGTTTCATTTACACCCAACTTTAATTAAAGATCGACGAACGAGGTCCATTGTTGCCAATGAGTTTTAGCACAGAAATCACTTTTCTTGGATCATTTTTATTCTCAAAATACCAGTGGTTTTGAAAATGCCCTTTAATTTGCTTGCTTTGTTTGTACTGGGTTTTTAACTGCGTTTGTGCATGCAGTGTGTCATGTTGAATAATTTACTGGAGAGAGCAAGTTGTCATAGCAGGTCTGGCGTATTCTTGTTACTGAAGTGTGTGTGTGCATGCGCGCGCACGCGTGCGTGTGTGTATCGTCTTCTCGCAAGCATACACTCAAGCATAAATACTCAGCGCACCCAGCTGATTGTCTTTAAAATAGAAAGACAGTCATGGTGACTCAGCTGTTCTGGAGCTTGTTCCGCTTCTGAGCCGAGCGCTCGGATTTCCACTCTACGCCTGCACAGCTTTGCCTGCAAACACTGCTATTAATAGTAAGTCCAGTTTACATGCTCCTGAGGCTAGAGTTTGATCATGCAGAGCCATCTCTGAACAGAGAGAAGAGTGAATGAGGGCTTGAGCTTACCTCTGTTGCTCATCTGACTCTGCAATCCCTGTGAGTCTGCTGTCTGTGCCTCTCACTCTCGCTATCTCACTCACTCGCGCCCTCCTGAAGGCAGCGCTGAGGAGATGGCAGATTTGTCTGTGTCAGCAGACCGCAGTGTACTCAGAGGCAGGGAGTGGGCATTCTTGCTTTGTCACCTGCACACACAGAAGCTTGCACAAAAGCAGGTCAAACGTGGTCTGTTGTTAGAATTCTCACACCATATTTTTTCCCTCTGTTTTCTAATCATTCTGTTCTGTGCTTTTTTTTTTTTGGTTGTCCTTTTCTTTTAACGCCCTTCCTTTTGGACACCCGTGACGCTGCAGTCGCCGTACACACCAGGTCAGAATGCTGGTACAGCCTCGCTGGTCTACTCAACACAGACACAACAAATGAACGTCCCGCCTCAAAGCCGCCCGGTGAGTATGTCCATTTCAGCAGCACTTACACAAATTAATTAATTTATTTATTTATTTATTCATTCATTCATTCATTCATTCATTCTCATTTTATCTGCTAGTTACTCAGAAAGGCCTGAATATGTCTGAATACCAGAGAGCTTTTCTTACTGCTTTTGCTGTGTTGTGATGCAAGTGTAAACATGCTATGCTTTAGGCTTACTACCTGTCTCTTGTGGTTTTAAAGTGTTTTTCAGTGTGATTTCATCTTTCTTTCTCTCTTCCTTCCTTCCTCTGCTCTCTGCCATGCTCACCCCTGCTCAGTTTGCCCCAGGGCCTCGTCCCACCCATCACCAGGTAACGTACGCCGTTGCAGCACAGCACCTCATATTATAGACTATACTATGTTATCGTAGCTAAAGCTCACTAAAGCAATGCGCAGTTGCCAAAGTACACACCTTCTATTTGCTCATATTGATTGTTCAGTGCTGAAGATTTGCACCCATCTTATTCGTTCACCTCCTTAGATCAGTGTCCTTGTTGAAATGATTATAGCTTGTTAGAGATGTGTGGACTTTGTATGAATAGGAAGCCTGGTTGAAGTAGATGAGACAGGATGGGAGGTGGCTCAGTACACCCTAATTCAAAACTAGATCAGCATAATACAGTCTTAACGATAAGCACACATACAGCGTCTGCATAACGACTTCACCAAAGGTTAACCTTTCTGTAGAGGGTCTAGAGGAGGACGTGTCAGAAGCTCAGGTGTCTGGGACAAGCTGATTTCATGGCTCAGACAGTTTTGGAATAAAATATCTGAAGAAAGAAAAGTTGTCAACGAATTGCTGAATTTTTGTCAGGAAACATCAGAAACGTTAGAGGAGTGCACAGTCACCTTCCTGTACTTGTTTGTTTCTCTCACTGCGTATTCATTCAGTGAACTAGCTAACTAGCAACCAATACATTACTAACGTCTGTTAGCTGATACTTTTTTAGGCTAGTCAGTTAGGTTTCTAGCTAACCAAAACATTGGACCGCACAGCACATTGGATTTTCCACTTGCCTGCTGCTGTAGCGTTTGCTCTCCCTCAGGGATGTAAAACTTGGTATTGACGATAAAGGTTTGTATTTTACTTTGGTTATTTAGCTGCGTTATAAAATCACGAATAACATGCACTAGTATGTAGTGTTGCTTTCTCTAGTGAGCGTTACTTATTGGCTCTGGCATTTCCTTTGAGAAGATCAACATGGTTTATTCAGGTATTATAAGAAGGGATTAGTCAGGAGGATCACTGGAAAATGTGAGCATTGATTTCTGCATGATAGCTGGCTTCTTTGCCACAGCATTTTTTCATTCGATGATTTAATAAATGATGGTGTTATGTTTATATTTAGAGGATTGTCATCAGTGTATTTGTGCTCCTTGCAGAAACACAGTACTTTAAACGTCCTCGTCTGCTATTCGCTCTCTTGCACTCCCGTTGGAGACGTTTCAGTGAGGAAGTAGCCTGCTTAGTTGGCTGTGTTTATTCAGAATGGGGGTTAGTGGAGCACGTTTGCTCAGGCCTCATGCGGATGATGACACAAGGCTTCCTTAACAGCACACTGCCTGGTTCTGTCTTTAAAAAAGAAAGAAAGAAAAGAAGAAGCAGAAGCAGCCTGAAAGTAGAGCTGATCAGATTGCAAACTCTTTGCATGCTCTTAATGCTACTGATAGCTCTTTTGTATGTGTGTGTGTGTCTTAGTCTCTCTGTCCCTCCATACCAAATAGTTCACAGTCCCATTAGACTCTCTCTTTTTCCTGCTTCAATTTTCAAGGGAGGATTCAGACCCATTCAGGTAAATTGCAGTCTTAAAGAAATGCATGGCATGAAGTCACTATTCCTCAGTGAAACTTAGTTATCTGCCCCGTCTTCCCTTCCCTGTGCACCGCAGCCGTGCTCGAACAGCCACTCCCACCCCCTCACCCCAGAGGAAGCCATTTTATAGGGCTGCAACAATTATTCAGTAAATCCCTTCACTAAATTACTTTGAAAATGTGTGGGAAAAAGCAGTGTGGTGACTTTTTCCTCACAGCACTTAAGTTTTTATGTTTCTTTACTGAAGTGTAGTTTACATCTAACTGACAGCATGGAGCCAAATCAAGTTAGTCTGCAAAACCTCAGGAAAATATCCAAAATCTGTGATATGTTAAAGTTCGATGTAGTACGTGCCAGGATTTTTCAGCAAGGGAACCTTTTAATGAATTTCACATCCTCTTAAGGACGTACGTTAGCAGACACATGACATAGACTATATAATCTGATGGAAACAAAGTTAAGGAAATTATTATTAGTATTTTGAAGCTTATTGATGGATTTAATGATATTCCACACACGTATCATACGGCTTATATTCTGCTGCTGTCTATTGTCATTACAATAAATTACATTTTGAATATTTCTTACTATTATGCGATATTTGGGACAGGGAGAATAATTGAATAGGAAAATTAACGGTTGCAGCCCTACCTGTATTTTATTTTATTGTTTTAATTTTTAACCCAAGTATTTTCCTCTCTTTTTTTTAACCCAAGTTTTTTCATAATCATTTTAGACATGTTATGCGTCCTTCATTAAGCCTTCCTACCTGCATTCCAAGAGCATTACGAGAGTGTCGGAAGTGGCATTACATTAGCCACTTATCCATGATTATTGCAGTTAACACTTGTAATTGGAAAGGCATCTGATTCGCTGGAATGAGCCAAAAGCAAAGTAAGACCAGTATTGTTTTTGCAGTTCTTGGTGAATTTTCTGTAAACCATGGCCGTGTCTCTGTTTTACCAGAGATCTCTAAACTGAAAGTAAGTCTGACATCTGAGATGGAGCCCAGCAATAAAGGGGCTTCTCCATTAACACTACCTGTTAGAACAGGGAAAAAAACCAAATTGTCCTTTTACCCAAAGCCACAGTTGCTGTTGCTTAATGAGATATGGTGCAGTTCAGTGGCCGAGTTTCTATTAGCTTTCGTCAAATCAGAAAAATGTGTCTGAAGAACATGTACAGTGCACATCAAGATTTATAGAGTTTCTTATCACTCATCTTTGTGGCTAATGCAAACACATCAAACATTTGTTTTGTCCACTTTTCGGGCTAGTTTAATTGCCCCTGTGAGTTGTATTGCATGTCAGTTTTAATATATGAACTTTTTTTATTTTGTATCTTGCATGTTTTAATAAGTAACCTAGAGCCTTTCTGCACCTGATCAAACAAGCTTTTAAAAAGTGGTTCAATCTCCCATCACATTCTGAGAACCGTAGTTTTGCCTCTAGTGTCCACAACTTGTAAATGAACCACTCCATAGGTCTTTGTGCATTGATTTTTGTGCACGATTGAGCGTGTCCGTATCTGACTCTTCCACTTTCTTCTGCTTTCGTCTCTTCCAGTTTTTCCAGAGAACTCAGATGCAGCCTCCACGGCCCACCATTCCAAGCAACAGCCCTTCAATTCGACCTGCTTCTCAGGCCCCGAATGCCACTGTATACTCGCCGAGCCCACCCATCATGATGTCCATGACACCCATGCCCTTTGCTTCCCCCCAGGCTGCGCAATACTACATACCCCAGGTTTCAAACCGATACTTAGACCTCTAATTAATTACTTTACATTTGTATTTGTATTGGGTTAGAAAAATGACTAGAAGCAGGGAGGAAAGACATGGAATTGGAAACTGAAAATGCCAAGTCTCTGGAAACAGGTTTATACTACTCCCTTGAGAATGGTAATAAAATTACGATTAGCAAACAGTAACAGAAGAATGGTGAACATAAGGTAGTCAGTAAGGCCTGTTTTACAGTGCAGCAAATGTGATTCATGGCACCACCGTGTGCAATACACTCTCATATCAATCAATATCGAGGTTTAGTAAAACAAACTTCTCTTATTTTCCCTGAATACATACAGTATATTTAAGTATATAATATAAGTATATAGAACATTGCTACGTCTTTCTGTCGGCATAAAAAAAGACATATAGACACTTTATATGTAAAGATACTAATATTGCTACACATACATTTTGCACAGCAATTTGAAACATCACTGTAATTCCTAGTACACCTTTAAGATAATTCATAAATAATTTGCATGGTGTAATGGAACCGTGTTGGGGCATGTAGAGACCTGATGGAGACGGTGTTTGAGTTTATGGGTATGGAGGTGGGGAAGGTCAGGTGTTGTGTGTACTATGGTGTTTAGCAGTTAGGACACTGTATATCCTAACTACAATAGGTCCTGGTCTTTGTCTACATCAGTCTTAAATAGCTATTAGAATTACTCAATGTGCCAGGCTTATAATTGCTCTTTCCTGATCTATTACAGTATCGCCACACTGCTCCTCCATACGTGGGGCCTCCTCAGCAGTACTCGGTTCAACCCACAGGACCTAGTACTTTCTATCCTGGACATACCCCTGGAGAGTTTCCACAAGCCTATGGTGAGTTCATCCTGCTTTTTCACTTATACTTAGAAAAATCATCTTTCTTCTGATTGGTTGCTAATCCATACTGTTTACATGTTAGACTCTAACTGTAAGTGATACTGTTTTGCTGTTGCCGTTAGCTCCAGGGACTCCATACTATGCTGGTCAGACCATGTACACCCCGTCTCCATCCATAATAGTGCCTACACCGCAGCAACCTCCACCTACAAAAAGGGAGAAGAAAACAGTGCGTGTGCTTTCTTATTGCTTCAGTACTGATTCGTTTACTAAGTAATGAGCTTATTTATGTTCGACACTGCTATTTTTTTCTCATTAAGATCCGTATACGAGACCCTAATCAGGGCGGCAAGGACATCACAGAGGAGATCATGTCAGGAGTGGGTGGGAGTCGGAATCCCACTCCACCGGTGGGACGGCCCTCCTCCACCCCAACTCCTCCACAGGTAACGTATCCAATTACACACACGCAGAGACGACGCTGCTCCTTCGGGCTAATAGCTCACTTATAAACCACTGAAAGCAGCCGCACTTTTATTGTAATGATAATCTTCACTATTCGAAAGTGTTCCTGCATTAATAGGATTTATTACTGAACACGCACACACACACTTTGGCCATATTTGAAGCTCCCTGGCTTTGGCCTGATTTTCAGCTTCCATGTGATTTTTCTAAAATATTTATTTATTTATTTATTTTCATGCCAGTAAGTGACTAAATCAAACTTATAGATCACCTTTCTCCAATGAAAAATAATGCATCTATATACTTTATCTGGCAGTCCTTAATTTTCCATTAGATGTGGCCATTATACTGCTTTCAAATATCCTTTTTGGATTTGTTTTGATATTTCACTTGTCTTACCTATTCTTTCATCGACCTTCATCTTTGTTCTGCCTCACAGCTGTTTGTTCCATTCTGATTTCCCATGCTGTTCTCTATACAGAGATGTCCCAAGCAAATGCTGCATAAAAGTGATGCAGCGCAAGCTTAGACTCACAGCTACTAGGGGGAAATCTTTCTCTGTAAAGGGAACGCACACTATTGCCTTGTTACTCTTACTTTGTGTCTTCTCTCCCTAAATGTTAACGGTGTTCGTGTTTCCTCTTTTTCCCCCGTTTCTCTTGTCTGTTTGTTTAATCCCCCAACCCACCCCCACCCTTGTGTGGTGTCTTTCTTGTCACACCACTTCCCCAATTTTTGCTTGGTGCCTGTCTTTTGCTTTTTCCCATCTGGTTGCTGTGTCCCTTCATTTTTCTCTTTCTCTGTGACTCTTTATCTTTATCATCTCTGTTTATGCTGCGTTTGCCTTGTCCCCGCTATTTGCCCTTATTACCATTTTCCTCCCACCACTATGTCTGTTTCACGTATGTGTGCAATCTCGTTTCCCTCTTTTATCCCTTCTTTCTATTTCTCTTTTGCTAGTTTTTATGTCCTCACCCTCATTATCCTCACATTTTCTACCTCAAATCCCAGCAGCCGAACCAGGTAGTGGAACATGGGCATGTCATCTATAATGTGGACAGTGCCCAGGTCCTCCCTGCTCCTGTCGACTTGAAACCAGGTCAGTCCCTGCCTTGCGCTTCCTTTTACCCCTCACACGCATGACCATTCGTCTTGTAAGTGGCCCGGCACTTTGCACATCCCTTCCTAATGTTTTTTTTCTTTATTAGTAGTTGTCCCAATAAACATCTGCACACATTGTGCTGTATATATTCTCTCATACATCATAAATGTATTGTACATGCATACTTTTTTCTTAGTTAAAAATACTACTATTGCATATGATGATACTGAATATGACAATAATAATATCATGGTGCTTGTTTTTTTTTCACCTTTTTAAACTAACAGTGTGTCTTTTTTGATGTGCCTATGTTTTCTGTCTATGCTGGCTACAGATGACAAGCCAAAGCTTGAGAGTGCTGTACTTAAACCTTCATCACCAGGACTGTGTGCTGTGGAGCTTCCTGTCCAAAGGCGCCAGCCCAGCAGTCCTGCCCCTGACCCACATCCCCCAGAGAAATCAGAGCTTCCTTCTTCGGACCCAGAAGTTGCCCAGAATGTAGTTCCAGACTCCGTTCCATCTCTTAGCCCCCCAAAGCCCATGTCAGCAGAGGATGCAGCAGAAAAGCCCACCCCTCTAGCAGAGCCCAGTCCTATACAAGCTGTCACACCAGAGCCAGATAAACTAGAGCCTGATCAAGTGCCACCAGAGGTGTCGGCTTCTGCATCACAAGCTCCAAAAGCAGTCAACGGGTTGGCTGAAACAGACGTCATTCCTCCTCGTGACGAGCCCGATTCTCTTCTGCAGTCCCAGTCATCCACAGAGCCTAGTACTATACTGGAGCCCTACAGTTTGGATGTGAAGGCTGCAAGTCCACCAGCTTCAGAAATTGTTTCTTCTGGCACCTTGGCCCCTTCCCTGCCTACTGCCAATGCTGCTGCTGCTGTTGCTGTTGTTGAAGCTGCCACTAGTGCTGTTCCCACACCTCCTCCGGGTCTTACTCACCCAGGCCAAGCTGCTCTAGAGGCAGGTCCAGCCCAGACAGCCTTGACTGGGCCAGAGTTAAGAGATGCTGAAAAAGAGCCAGAGGTTACCCAGGAAGAGAAAGAGGAGACCACATTACAATCCAACCTTAGACAAAGCTCAAGTCAAGGTACATAGCAAATACACGAGACATTGTAATATGATGTAACCATAAAGTTTTTTGGAGTTGGTGTTTATTTGTTGGTTTTACAGTTGTATCTAGTTTACCAAAGACCTGGAAAAAGCCAAAAGAGGACACCCTTATGGAGCAGGTCCAGTGTCCTGACAGAGAGGTGAGACTAGGACACGTTGCTTGTCCTACATTGTGTTTTTATTCATTTCATTTACAGTTTTTTACGTATTGGTTTAATTTTAATTTCAGATATCTGTAAGCATGGCAGTGCTGTTATCTGTAACAAAATATCGTCAGATGTGGTTTTTATATGCAGCTTGTCCATTTTTTTTGCCCTTAGCTTAATTTGTAGAAGTTATTGAAGAATGCAGTAAAAATGACTTGGGCTAAAACCACAGCAATTCTGTGTCAGTAGTAACCAATGCACTATACTGGTAGCACAAAACGTTTATACTTTCAGATATAAGACTTAGTTTAAGGCAGCTTCAGATCTTTTAATGACTCATGGCAACACAATATAAAATTTCAGCCTCTGTGATTTGTCAACTGCCCTTTGCCTTTCATTCTTTTAGACATTTGTGTAACCAGGTTTTCTGCTTGTTTCTCATAACAGGGAAACATGTAGTAAGTTTGTATTTGTAGTAATTGCGCATAAGTTACAGATGCAGTAGGTAGAGATTGGGTCGAAAAAATTTGGTACTTTGTTTAATTAGCTTTATATTTATGCTGTCCCTCAACTCAAGTGCTGTTGTGGAACCTACCTTTAGACTAGAAGTTCACAGTCGCCCCATATGGTTTTACGCCAATACAGGCTTAAAATTTGTGCACGAATGTGTGTGTTTGATAAAGGATACACTGGAGCCAATCATCGAAACCAATACAGTGGAAACTTCCAGTTCATCATCTGTGGCTGTGGAGCATCAAGCTTCAGCCGAACCAACCGTAGAGGAGAACGGAGAGCAGGAAGCAGAGCCACTAAAGAATGGACCCACGCACAGTTCTGAGGCTGAAAACAGCGACGGAGTTCTCACACCTGCACTGGAAGAGCCCAACAGCAACACAATTCAGAGTGAGACCCTCTTCTTCTTAGCAGCCTTTTTTATTATTATTATTTATGTATTGTTTTTAAAAAAAAAAAATAATACATATTGAAATTATTTTGAAAAATCATCTATTTTGCTCACATCCTCCCTCAGAGCCGGAGCTGAAGAATGGGAAGAGGCTATACAATAGAGACTTTTTACTGGGCTTCCAGTTCATGCCTGCCTGTGTGCAGAAGCCAGAGGGGCTTCCGCCCATATCTGATGTGGTACTGGACAAGGTAAACCTCCTAATGCGAAGCTTACTAAAAATTCAAAGCCGTGAAGGGAATAGCGTTTGACAAATTGTAGCCTGTCTGTCAATCTGATTTTACAGATAAACCAAAATAAGTTGCCCCTGCGGCCGGACCCACGGGGGCTCATCTCCAGAGGCCCAGACTTCACCCCAGCCTTTGCAGACTTTAGTAGGATGATACCTTCAGGGAGAGGAGCACCGGTGAGTTTCTGCCCACACCCCATCTTCTTGCACAAGTACACGAGTGCGCTTTGTTGTGTGGCGTTAACAATGATGAATATAAGCGATGAGTACGTCTTAACAACATAATTGATTGCTAAATTACTATCCAGAAATTGCAAATTGATTTTCTGTAACCTGACATAAAATCTAAAAATGGAAAACTACCTATAGCTCGTAACATTTAAAACGTGTCTGTGGTAAACTGTATACCATGAAACAAGCCGGTATAATATTAGTTGTAAGCAACCCAAATGATGCCTAGTGTGCCAATATTTTAGTCTTAGACACACTGTCTCCAAATCTTTATTTATTTATTTATTTATTTATGTACACTAAATTCTGTCCATTCTGTGGCTATCTTGACAAACAAAGGTCCCAGGTAGTTATTTGCAGTCTCATAAAACCAAGCTCTTGTCTACTTGAAGGATGAATTAAAAGTTTCAAACACAGATTTTGAATGGATGTTAACAGTGTGGTTCTTTTTACCGAGAAACAGGATTTATGTAATACAGCACCCATGTTGAGCTCATGTACTCACTGCCCCATTCATATTTGAAGCAGTGGTCTGCCTCTTCTCATGCCGTCTCTGCTGTCACTGAGCAAGCTGACTTATAGTCCTGTCGCCCACACAAATCTCAATCTGCATCATTCTGTTGAGCACGTAGTGCAGGATGCGCAATATGGAAAGACAGAAGACTGTCTTGAAGTATTTTCAGTATTGTGACACTACTTTTATGCAGTCTACATTTTTTTTTCTTTCTCCTCAAGTGCTTTCCCAGAAAGAAAAATGCCAGTTACTGATACATACATACAATAATACTAACCCTATTTTGCTTAGATATAATTGCCGTATTTACCCTTTTAGCTGCTGAATCCGAATCTTAGACGGCCTCCACCACGTAAGATCATCATGAACGTGTCTGTAAACGATGAGGTACAGCTGAAGAAGGCTGAGAACGCCTGGAAGCCTGGCTTGAAGAGAGAGAGCGCCCCAGAGGACACCGAGACCCAGAATACTCAGGTTCGTGCATTACTCTGCAGTTGCATGGTATAATATTTTATGGAAAAAATTCACGTCGTATGCTGATTTTGCTTCGGATGTAGTCATGCTGATTTCATGTGTTCTTCAGGAGCTTTTCCGGAAGGTGCGCAGTATCCTTAACAAACTGACACCACAGATGTTTAGTCAGTTGATGAAGCAGGTGACAGACCTCACCATCGACACGGAGGAGCGCCTTAAAGGCGTCATTGACCTGGTTTTTGAGAAAGCCATCGATGAGCCCAGCTTCTCTGTGGCCTATGGCAATATGTGTAGCTGTCTGGCTACTGTGAGTAACACATTACATCACTGTTGCTATTTTACCAAACCAGCCGTGCAATTTACGGTTCAGTTACAATTATTGCCTGTGATTAAAGCATGTTGCAAATTTAGACTTTATTTCGACTGGAGCTCTATTCCAGAGTTTGGCTTATTATTTATTTATTTTCTCTTTTTTTGTATTTTTTTTTGTAGTTATAGCTAATTTTGAATATGTATTTATTTACTTTAGTTAAAAGTGCCCATGGCAGACAAGCCCAACAGCACTGTGAATTTCCGAAAGTTGCTGCTAAACCGCTGTCAGAAAGAGTTTGAGAAGGACAAAGTGAACGACGATGTCTTTGAAAAGAAACAGCGGGAACTGGAAGCAGCTGCCTCAGTAAGCACAGTTCCTCTCAAGAGGCTTTCTTTTCATTTTTTAATTTACATATCTCACAGATTACAATAAACCTGCTGAAATTGTGAATGATGCTTCAAGTAGATAATCTGTTATCAGGCATGAAGCAGTCCTTTTGTAGAATTTGTCTTTCATATGTTTATGTGGAATATTTCTTCCTTCAGTGCATGGACTGGTTTTAATGAAGCGGCTCTCTTTTTCTTTAAAAAAAAAAAAAAATATCTGATTTCAGACCAGTGAACGTGAAAGGCTACAGGAAGAGCTGGAGGAAGCGAAGGACAAAGCTCGCAGAAGATCCATTGGTAACATCAAGTTCATCGGGGAGCTATTTAAGCTGCGAATGTTGACCGAGGCCATAATGCACGACTGTGTGGTGAAACTGCTAAAAAACCACGATGAGGAAAGTCTTGAGTGCCTCTGTAGGCTCCTTACAACCATTGGCAAAGATCTGGACTTCGAGAAGGCCAAGGTACTCAAACAAAGTTAGCTTTTTAGAGGATTTGAATTGTTTGGAGTTGTTACACTTCACACCCTGCAAGAGTTGTGGACTATTCTAAATTTAATAAATAGCATATATCATTTCATTTATAGTAAATATGCAATATTTTGATTATGGGTTCCACCCTTTGTTTTAGGTCTGGCAGTTATTAATAATTATTCTCTTGTTTTTGCATGTTTGTTTTGTAAATTGTTTTATACATATCAGATTTTACATAATTGCTCTTAATCGTGGTAATTGTTAAAAGGTTCCCAGTTGCGTGTCATAAAATTAGTGATGAGTCCAGACAGTCTGCAGTAAAAAAAAAAAAAAAAGTGAAATCTACATCTCTCTCTCTCACGCTCTCTCTCTCTAGAAAGAAGTAGAAGTAGACAAAGGTGTCTTTACAGCTAGCGTGCTCTATTGCCAGCATATGAACTAGTATTTAGCAGCAGTAGTATTAGTAGTGGTGAGATTAAACTTTATGTGGTTTAGATTTCTTGTTCTGCTGCTGGTGTAATACACTGTTTTGTAAATGTTCCTGTTCCTATAAATTAAGATCCTTAATTTTTAACCGACCACGTGTTAAGACAGCACTTGCTTAAAGACCAAAAAGTCTGTTTCCTGCAGTTTAATGTTGGAACTAGCTGTTCCGAGTGTAGGGGATGTTCATGTTCATGACTCTGTAACACCAGTGAACAAATAGCTGCTGTTTAAAACTTGCAGCTGTATTCTCATAAGGCCTGTAAATGCCTTCGACTGACCATAAAGTTTCCAAAAAGTTGAACTGTGGACATTAGTGCTACTTTAGGTTAGCAACAGAAAGGCAAACCAAAATATCTAAAAACTGTCAGCAGGATAGGTATTGGAGCACTAATGTTGGGTCTGATATCCTTCTGTTCCCATTAGCCACGAATGGATCAGTACTTTAACCAGATGGAAAAAATAGTGAAGGAGAGGAAGACTTCATCACGGATTCGCTTCATGCTCCAGGACGTAATTGACCTGCGTCTGGTTAGTGAATGTCTGTCTGTGTGCTTATGTTTAACAGTAGCAGACAAAAATTATTAGGAACAACTAGTTGATGTGTGATTCCTTGTTTCAGCATAACTGGGTATCACGAAGAGCTGATCTGGGGCCCAAGACTATTGAGCAGATCCACAAGGAGGCCAAAATTGAGGAGCAGGAAGAGCAGAGAAAGGTTCACCAACAGCTGCTATCCAAGGACAAGAGGAGACCAGGTCAGAGAAGTCATGTGTTATAGGCTAATCCTCTTTACAGCTTAGTCCCCTTTCTCTGTAAGATGAGTGTTACAGCACTTACCCAGCACACTATATATATTGTATATATGTTCTTGTTTCTGTTTATTCTACAGTCATTTCAAGAGAGGAGACCTGGAACACTGTGCCTGTGCCTAAGAACAGTAGAACAATAGACCCCAATAAGTTTCCCAAAATCACCAAGGTACTGACTTTGTGTGGAGGGACACGGTTTTCGCTGAAAAAGCAATTTAGTTTTTTTAAATGATGACCATCTTTACTCAATATTTAAAGCTCTAGATATACAATAACGAAAACATTTCCATTACAAATATATTACACAATATTTTTGTTTTGTTTAAACATACCCAAGAGCTCCACCTGCTGGTGAAGGTTTTTCACATCATTGACTAGTTTTGTACAGTATATACCTTTTTAAAGGGTTGTCCTGTCTATAAACTTCAAAAAGCCCTGTGAAAACACTTCATCTGTCTGTCAAATAAGAAAGATGTAAATAGCAATGAGTGGTGGTGAAAATGCTTTGGCATCTAATTAGGGCTGGGCGAAAAAACGATAACGATATGTATCGCGATAGACACGTGATCGATATCAATAAAAAATGTGTTCGATAAAACGTTCGATATTTTTTTTTCTTCGTCGGAAGAAAACAGAGGTTGCAAATCAAGTTTGGTTGCATTAACAAAGGCACTCGCTCTCTGGTAACCTAGCAACGTAGGGAGTGACACGCTAAGAGCCAATCATGTAACAGTATCATGTTTGGTTGCATCATATCGTTGTCTCGTGCTGGTCTGATGGAGTCCTCTTCACTAACCGGCGACTGATAAGCAGTAAATGAGCCGCGGCGAGCGAGGAAATTGTAAATAAAAGAGGGAAAGTCAGCTCGCCAGTATGGCAGTTTTTTGGATATTATATGTCTGACCGTAGTCAGACCAATGTCATCTGCAAATTATGCAATAGCACTAAACTTGCAGTAAATTCGTAGTTTTCTCTATGTTTATATTTAACACTTTTGCACTATTTATAACATTTTATTAAGCATTTCTTAGATTTTCTTCATTTTGCACCTTAAATGTTAAGAGATAATTAAGTGTTCATTGTGACTTTAGACTTATGTTTACATTTTAATTATTTGAGTTTTCCTGGTTATTGACATTTCTGTCTTAATAACTGAGGGGATTATGATCAGAGGAAGGTTAAGTTTAAAATAAAAATGTTTAAATGTAATATTTTTCTCCTGGTCCTTATTTTAAATCAATATCGACCGATATGAAACACTGATATCGTGATACAGTTTTCAGCCATATCGCCCAGCCCTAATGAGAAAGTCTATGGGAATCTGTTATGTGAAAGCATGTTCTGTTGTCACAATGTAAAACAGTTTTCCTTAAAATCTAAGTTGTTACTTGACTCAGTCTGATAGATTTGAAGTGGAATTCCAGCCTCTAAAGGTTTCTAATAAACTGCTGTGTTGGCATTGTCATGAAAAGAAAATGCAGCTCTAACCTATCAAAAAACAAATAGGAAACTTAAACTAGAATGAAAACAACTACTTGAAATGAGCAACACTTTGACTTTCCTGTGGGGAAGCAAATGAATGGATTTAATACTGTGCAGCTTTGGGCTAAACATTTTTTAGAAGATGTTAAACATTTTTTAGAAGATGAAGGCATCAGGCATGCGAAGTCATGCTGCTCCTTCAAATAAGGTGGAAGGCTTGAGAAATATAAATCGTGCACCTTGAGTATCTAGTAAGCGTAATCTAACTGCAGTGTGTGTGTTTGTGTAGTCAACAATAGATGATAAGATTCAGCTGGGCCCGTTGGGACGATCACAGCTCAGCTGGGTGAAGGGCAGCAGTGGAGGAGCTGGAGCCAAAGCCAGTGAATCAGGTTAGAAGTGAATGCTTTACATCGTAATCCTTTCCAAGCTCTGGCTTATTCATTTTGTGAAAAAATAAATAGCAAATTATGATTGTAGATGTTGTTCTTGCAGATATCTTGCGTCCCAGCAGCCTGAACCGTTACTCACCACTTCAGTCCTCAGTTCCATCCTCTGCCTCCACTCCATCCGCCTCCCCTGACATTGACTCTAGAGGAGGCCTGAGCAGGTACTGTGCAACACTTCGAAATCCGGTGTTTGTTAACTTAGGCTGTGAAGTCACAATTATGTTGTGTGTTTCCCAGTCGTGGAAGCTTAGGACGGGAGCGCAATGATAAACCATCGATTCTGGGTCCCTCACGGTCTGGCCCTCCATCTGTGGGTGGGCCAGGGAAGGACGCTGCTGAGGAGCAGACGCAGGAAGACTTTCACAAGGATACGCACGTATCCGACACCCCTAAACTGCAGTCCAGTACAGCTAGCGGAGGCAAACTGGAACGCAGCCAATCCAGGGAATCTGGTGAGCTGCTAATTTGGGCCCAAACGAACTTAATACATTCCCTTATTCAAACTTGTATGTTTGCTGTAGCATCAGTTGAATGCACAAGTATTATTTCTTATGACACATCATGTCCCCTGTGTGGCAGTAAAACTTGAAGCAATGCCAGGCCCTACTACAGACAAGCCTGCATTATCAGAAGAGGAGATGGAGAAACGATCCAAGTCCATTATCGACGAGTTTTTGCACATTAATGATTACAAGGTTGTTCTGTCAAACTGTTTCATAACGTGGATCAGTTATATTTTATTACGCTTTGTCCTTACATTGTCACCCTCACATCACTGGTCATGCTTATGTGCAGGAGGCCATGCAGTGCGTAGAGGAACTGGAACAGGCCACGATGCTATACGTTTTTGTGCGGGTGGGTGTGGAGTCCACGCTGGAGAGGAGCCAGATCACGCGTGACCATATAGGCCAGCTGTTCCATCAGCTGCTGCAGGCTGGAATCCTCTCCAAATCTCAGTTCTTTAAAGGGTGAGTGTCACTGCTTACCACACAGCTCTGTCTAACTGTGCCTCCTGCTAGCACTTAGAGGCACAGCTGTCTGATTCATGAGATGTTGAGAGCTTATTCATGACCAAAGGGATTTTTGTTGGTTATCTTACTAATGGACTTATTTTTACAGATGCCAGTCTTTTATTATTTATAATAACAAGTATCACAATCCTCATCAAAATACGTTTTTCCTGTCTCTTTTTCAACTTTCCATTCTTTTATCTTTTCTTTTCCCGTCTTTTTGCCTTTCCTCGTTTTCAGGTTTTCAGAAATCCTTGAAATAGCAGATGATATGGCCATTGACATTCCTCATATATGGCTGTACTTAGCGGAGCTAGTTAATCATTTGCTCCGGGAAAGAGGAATCTCTGTGAGAGAATTATTTAGGTATGGTTTCGTTTATTTGGGTCTCGACAAACATCATAATCTATATACGTTTTTGCCTTAAAGCATTCTAATTTTGTTTTATTGCTTTTTTCCCCACAGTGAATTTAGCAAACCATTACTCCCTGTGGGAAGAGCTGGCATATTATTTTCTGAAATATTGCACCTTCTATGCAAACAAATGGTAAACTAAACGTTTATATACAATTTACAAACACAAACGATGACATCCTACAATTTGACATGGTTCTATTTATTTAAAATGCGGTCAGTAAATGAATACTGTGGTGATGTAATTGTAATCGTTGCTTTTCTGTGCTTTAGAGCCATAGGAAAGTGGGGGCCTTATGGAGGGACTCTGGACTGAGCTGGGCTGATTTCCTTCCTGAATCAGAGGATGTGCACAGCTTCATTACTGAGCAGGTGAGCTCTTGCCTGGACACCACTGCAATATGTAATGCTGATAAATGCTGACTACACTGAGTTCAAGTGGAACTCGGGGCTGCAGTTGATTTTGTTTATTTATTTTTTTCCCCACCGATCACTTTAGTTGTAATTGTGGAGACGGTTTAAAAAGTGACAAGATCGTTATATCTTGATAGACTTACTTGCTCAGATCATTTGGCAGACCGTATTTTTGGTTAATGAGGGGTCTTCAAAATTTTGTCAACAACATGAGGAAAAAAATCCATACGGTCATTAGTCATTCTGCTTGTGCTGTAAACCGTATTGTTCTGGATCGCTCTGCTAAACTAGCACGAATGTTTTGACAAAGAGCACCGAGTAATTCTTGCATAAATTCATACATACACAACTGTTCCAAACGATGACAGCAACTCTTTTTGACCTTTGCCAGAAACTAGAGTTCACTCTTTCTGATTGCTCAAGTCCACCCGACACGGTCTCTACGACAAAACTCTCACCCGAAGAGCTGAACAAGCAACTTGAAAAACTTCTCCTGGAGGATGTGGTTAGCGATGAACAAATCTTCGACTGGGTAGAGGTACACGGCTGTTGAAGTAATTTCATTTAGGGTTGTGGCGCTAAACTCTTACATCGCTGTGTTTTTTTTTTTTTTTTTTTTTTTAAATGCTTTAAAATTATTTTGTACTGCCCTGTTTTTATTTTCGGTCTGATTTCTCCATCAGGCAAATCTAGACGAGTCGGAAATGAGCTCACCACCCTTCCTCAGAGCTCTGATGACTGCTGTGTGTAAAGCAGCGGTCAAATGTAAGTGTCTGTGTTTACTGAATCATAAATAATGGCACACGTGACTCTTCTGATTTTATCTTGGATACTATCGGTCTGTGTGTGTGTGTGTGTGTGTGCAGGGGAAAACACTTCCTGTAGAGTGGACACGGCCATTATCCAAAAGCGTATGCCTGTATTACACAAGTACCTTAACTCAGACACGGAGAGACAGTTGCAAGCACTTTATGCACTTCAAGCTTTGATCGTGAATCTGGACCAGCCTCCGAGTGAGTACAAACTGTCTTTTCAGCTTTCTAGCTTTCTAAGCCTACATTCACAATACCAAGCAACAGGCAGTCATTCATTTCCTCACTACCTGCAAAACACAGAGCCACACTTGCAATGGCAAACATTTGGATTTATGAAAATTAGGTATGATTGGTTCAATCAGCTCAAATGATTCTTGCACCAATCCATAAGTGCTTGTGTTCGGACTTTTATTTATTTCATTTTAATTCTCTCCCAATCACAGTTCCTACCTGCAGTTAGTTCACACAACCTTTACTGATGCTCAAAAACCGAAGAAAAATTGCAACCGTGGTTTTATCACAATCGTGTCATATGAATTATTAAGAAAAATGAAGCCTGAAAGGCAGAAACAGAGAAAATGGGGCATATGGTCAGGATATGTAGCTATATTATGATTTATTGCTACCAACATTTTTCATCTGAACTTTAAAGAAATGGTGCAGGCCCACAAGAAACTGTAAACACGAGCCGCTCGTCACTTTCCAGCATGAACACAGTGTAATGTTGTACAGTTAAAGCCCGGGCCGATCTTCAGTCTGTGAACGTTAAGTGCTTCTACTTCTTTCCACAGACTTGCTCCGTATGTTCTTTGACTGTTTGTATGACGAGGATGTAATATCGGAGGACGCGTTCTACAAGTGGGAGGTCAGCAAAGACCCAGCTGAGCAACAGGGCAAAGGGGTAGCGCTCAAATCTGTGACAGCCTTCTTCACATGGCTCCGAGAGGCAGAGGAGGAGTCAGAAGACAATTGACAAAAGGGGAAAAAAGGACACGTTTGTGGGCGTGTGCTAATACAGACAATAGTTGCTGAAACAATAACTGCATCTTCTAAAATGAAATCCACGCAAACTTTATGTATCAATGGGAAGAACGGAGCGCACCAGTGCACATGGTACGGTTCACTGTCGTAAAGCAACGTGATGACTTACAATTGCTGGAGCACTAAAAAAAATACATGTTATTTATAGTAATATTTCATTTTTAATTTCCTCTTTTGTTACTTTTTAAGGAAAAAAGACTTTAATAATACATTTACGTGCTATAATGAAACAGACGCTCAGATCACACTCTAATTTATGATTTCCCTTCCCCCTTTTCTTTTGTTTTCTATTTTAAAGACCTGCAAACAGTTGTATTTACGATTTTGCAGATGGTCAAAACGAGGCATTGGTGGATATAGAAATAAAGTTAATTATGATATTATTAATATAATAACTGTAAACATTGTTTGGAAAATCCTCCCTGACTTAGGATTGTTCAGTTAATCGAGTTGAACAGGGAAATGACAGTCAGGGTTTTTAGAGGTTTGGCATTATGTTCCATCAGATTTTTGAGGTTATTAATCGACATAACCGTACCAGTTTTCCTTCCGCTTTAGCTCTACAAAGAACCGTTGAATCCAGCAGAACTATGCATTCAGAAGACTGCTGCGATTCTGATCAAAACAAGACCTTTGAATGGAATTAAAACGAGCAAATGGCAACTTGTACAAAGACACTTAAGAGATGTTGCTAAACCTAAAGTGCTTGTAATTCTTCATACTGATAGAGGAAATTTAAAACCTGTAAATAAATTCAAAACCAAAAAAAAAAAGTTTAAAAAAAAAAAGCAAATCATGGTAGAGTGCTATTTCTCTGTATTCAGTGGTTAGTGATGTAACGATTTGTACAGCTGGAAACTGCTTTAAGTGGAGTTCAGTTCTGAGGTCTGAAACATAAGGTTTTTTTTTGTTGTTTTGTTTTTTTAAACGATAATCATTTAGGAAACCAAAAAACGCATTCTCATGGGATTACTTTATGATGTCTTCCTTTTTCTGAATGAAGTTTATTCCCACAGAAAACGTCTCCTCGTGACCCCTCCCTTATGGTGAACTCAGACAGAACAACTGCACAATACTGACAAAGTTTAATTATTCCCAAATACAAAACTATGACATACTTCCTTTTAATAAATAAAATACTGATCATGTGAAAATTGGAATACTAACAACGTTGCAAAGAAATTTAATTTAGCCCACAAGCAGAATGACATTATCTGTATTGTGACCGGTAACGGACGTGTCCGTCCGTACGGCTGATGTGAGTCTTTGGGATAAATAGGGACATGGCAGGCACATATTGATCATTTTTTCTTTTTTTATCTACACACAGTCCAACTCATCAGTTATTCCCACTGGTCATCATCCCAGGAGTCAATATAAATAGACAAAATGATCAAAAAGACGACATCTTTTTCACTGTTTTGCTATAACGCAAGTTCATTTCATACTTAAAAAAACAAATCTGTAAAGAAACTAAACTCATTGAGCACCTGAACAAGTCCTTGGCATGTAAAAAAAAAAAAAAAATCCAGTTCTGAAATGTAAACCTGTTCACATGATGCATTTTATTACCTTTCCCTTGTGTGCAGAATCAGCCATTTGTGAACATAACTTAAATAAGATGCCCAGATATTTGTGCTTGTGTTTCATCAAGCTGATTGTTCCCCTATGGGGTAATGACTAGGCTAACCAGACTCTACATCATTCCCTCCTCACTTCTCAGCAGGCTGGGAAGAAAAAGTCTGGCCTTAAACTCTTGGGCTCTGAGCTACTGCCCAAGGCTTCTTGATTTCATAACCGTAATGGGATATGAAGAGAAATCAGTGCAGGAGTTTTGGGCATATTCAGTCCCAAAGGAGAGGCTACGAGTCTTTTAGCATACTGATGCGAGCAAAGATTTTCAGTGCAGGCCCTAGTTTGATGTTCATGGTGCTCATGAGATGGTCTTCTTTCAGTAACAGCAAGGCTTGGCCATCAATCTCCTGAGCACGGAACTCCTCAGCTATCTCCTGGCAGCCTGGGAATGAAAAATAACCTGAATTAGCAAAAAGACCTCAGTAACCACAAACTGCGATCAAGCACTTGGTGGACAAATAGATATTATTTATATTTATAAGTTAGCCCACCAGCCTAGACTAGTGTGGTACGTGTGAGTCCATGTTTTCTTTCCCAGAAACCTGACTAGATTGAAGAGCGGTAGCTATCAGATTGTAATAACATGGTGAGCTCGTTCAATTCACTAATATAGACTAAGGAAAAACTACTGAAGATAAGAATGTTTGTGGAGGAGTTGACTGTATAGTCAGAGATCTCGTCCTCTCACTAAGAGTTTTCATATACAGACTGTGTCCTTGACACAAGAGACACTGAATGCTTCAGTTATTTGCTGGCACAAGGGAAAATTATATATATATATATATATATATATATATATATATATATATATATATATATATATATATATATATATATACACACACACACACACAAATATATTTAAATATAAAAAATAATATTTTTTTTACCTTATGTTTATCTGTGAAGCGACTGTGCTGTGCTAGTGAGTTGTATGACTGATTTGCACTACATTTCATTTGTCAGAGATTTCATGTGTTCCTGGTTCAGGCAAAAAAAAAAAAAAAAAAAACCCACACACCAGTCATCGGTGCACGGTCATTAACTTGCCTAATAAAAATAATTCTTATATCCAGTTTATGTCTATACAGGCAGCGGTGGCTCAGTAGTTATGGCTCCGGACTACCGATCAGTTTACAATTACAGATCAGCTCAATAATAAAGTTCATCAGTTGCTTTGAATAATTGTAATACATATAAATATTCATAGAGCAGCAGTTGGTTAGATTTAGAATAAGTAATATGCAATATTGTTTATTCCAAATTGTGAAAAGTCAATAAGGATTCTGGGTCATTGACTTAAATCCCAGTCAATAAGTAAGAGTGCTTTTTGGATGCCCAGAGACCCTGCCAAATGGAACGTGGAGGAAGATTACGAGTTCCGATCCCAGACACCCCATAGTGTGTGTTTGTTATTTTAACATCACAAAATGTTCAAACTGACACTCCACAGTTCTTAATAGTGGCACGTGTTACCTGGTAGTGAGCAGATAAACTCGTAAACTTCCTCCACGTTCCATTTGGTAGGGTCGCTGGGCATGAAGGGCTGGGTAAGGAGGGGCAGCTCCCTGCTGTGGTCCTCGCCATGATCTGCTCCTCTCTCCTTACGCAGCCTCTGAGCTCCAGAGCTGGCTACGGACAGGGGAGACAGAGGCTCGTCATAACTCGACATGTCCGAACACTGGCTGGATTCCCCGTGACACAGCTGTGAGAGATGCGGCGAGGGTGCTGAGCCCACTGGGCCTGTCTGAGTGCTGGGATTCTGTAGAAAAATGAGAAAGTGAAAACCAGTTGATGCAGAGAACAGAGAAGGGAACTGTGAATGAATATCAGTTCTCTATTCATTACTTGTTTTTTGGCCTCAGAGTTAGTGTTGTGATTACTGGAGGCCCTCGGCTTCTTGGGGTTCTCTGGAGTTGGCCGTCTCGGAAAAAGACCCATTCGCTTTGTGCAGCCAACGTTATACCTACAAATTTTAATACATACTTTATTTAGTGCAGTACAAAGTCAGATTTCCCTCTAAAGGGCATTCTCTAGTTATCAGGATTACCAGAGTAGATATACATTTGATACCTTTTTGCACATACTGTAGAACAGAAACGCTTCGATCTCTTGAAGTTATAAGCGAAGTCGACTTTCCCACACAGTTCACAAGAGAGCGTCGGTTCCTTCTGCATATTCTTCAAATCTAAAACGAGGGCATACAGATATGTTTAGC
The DNA here is from genome assembly GCF_022655615.1 of Tachysurus fulvidraco. Taxonomy (NCBI): domain Eukaryota; kingdom Metazoa; phylum Chordata; class Actinopteri; order Siluriformes; family Bagridae; genus Tachysurus; species Tachysurus fulvidraco. The sequence continues at coordinate 13,226,983 of NC_062540.1, forward strand.
ACAAAGAAAAATTTGAGCGCTCAAAAGCTTTCCGTCTGGACGCAACAGAAATACTCCAATACAGGTTGTGCTTGTATGTATATACCTTGCTGTGAGAGATCCTCCATCTCGGAATCTGCTGTGTGAGCATCTTGAACCTTCTTCTCCATGTCCGAGTTACACTGCTGCTGCTGTTTGTGCTTTTTGACGTTCTCGAGAAGCAACGGCGGTCGTTCCACCTGGAATCAGCACGCAAAGACGTTTTCTTCCCGTTTCTAAGCGGACGATCGCTGGTGAATTTAATAAAATACTTAGTTCCATCACTTATTTCGCTGATCCGAAATGGGGTGTATAGTGCATGAAGAGAACGTGCATTCTTCAGTGCCATGATGTTACACACTATGTAGTGAACACACAGGAGGATTCAACCTAATAAGTGGATTTATTTTTTTTTACATAGATCACAAGAAACAAAAGGTAAAACTTGTCAAAATAAGTAATAAGAAAATAACACTGACAACTAAAATGATATGTTTGTTAAAATCAGCCTAATTATATAATCATGTCACCAGCTCACTCATGCAATTATATAAACAAGCCAATCAAGGACATCGACAAAGTGACCCTTCCGGTCGGCTCGGACCACTCACTGTGTGTTTAGCGTTTTCTGCGCCGTTCTCAGTTAACTCTGCTTTATTTAAATATAGTACAAGTGTAGATGGGAATGCTGTACTCTCCGGTATAAAATAACCTGCATATCACAATTTGCTGTGCTTTTCCTTTGACATCTTTCACTCACTCCAAACCACTATGCAGTAAATATTTAAGCTGTGGTTTAAAAGCGTCCACTAGAGGGCAGCATGCTTCTATTTATATCTAGCTTCTGCCAAAAATTGGAATCACTTGATACAGGCTGAAGACTTCATCATTGGAAAATTGATGTAAATCAGTCAGAAAGACCGAGTCAGGCACTCACGGGGAATGGCTCTGCTCCCTCCTGGATAACAAAGCCCTCAATTACATGCGTGAGGATCTGGGGCTTGACGATGGCTTGTGGGGTTTTGCTTTGGCCGTTGTGCGGGGTGCTGCCAGTCACTGTGGGCGCATTGTTCCCGCTGCCCGACGTCATGGCTGGGTTACCATTCACACACACCAGTGCAGCCGCAGGAACAGGAACTGCAGTGTCTGGGCCTGTAGGGTGACAGCGTGCATTACTCAATCAAACTCAATGGAGACTTCCGTAGTAAATTGCTCATACAGTAAGTAACACTTTGCAAAGCATCCGTGACTGACAAAGGCAGGCTGCATGCACATTTAAAACACATAAATCAGTATTTTAGAGTTTTGCATCCATTTCAGAAAGTATTGTGGTTTATATTCCAATGTACTGTAATCTGGAAAGATTAAACATGATCTGGTTTTATTTATGAGACCAAAGTCTGAGACCACTAGTAAATAAAAAGAAATTCTAATGTGCATTCTTTTCTTTTTTTATACAGTTTCCATTACAAAGAATATTGCTGACAACTCGCATGAACAGAAGAATATTAGAAAGTTCCTTTTTTGCTTGCTCTAATAAGTGCAACCAAACTGGCATGGACTCAAGATTATGCAAGACCTAATGATCCATTTTAGATCTGAACCACTGTAGTGTCATTAAACACATGCTTCAAAAGGAGCTAGTAAGCATTAGGAAAATCTGAGCTTTTGTACTAAGCAATTACCATGGTCAATATCACTAATGTACTTATGTTAAAACAGGGACCTAGAAATGGTGCAGAATCTGGAATATTAATATGTTTAAATATTCTGAAGCTGCTGTTATTTCCAATTTATCTCCCAGATTTTCAATCTAGTCTCAGACCTTTGCACCCCACCGTGTACATGCAAAGAAATACTGAAATTAGATCTTTCTACTCAAAAAGAAATGTATTAAAATATGTCAATATTTGGTGCGATAACCCTTTCCTAATTTCTAAAGAAAACGATTTATAAGGAAAGGAGAGTTTTATTTGACTGGTAACTTTTACTGATCATCTCTGGAGAATCTGCCACAGTTCTTTTGGAGACTTTGACTGTATCATGTGTTATATATATATATATTGGTTTGTTTTTGCATGCAAAACCCAGGAAAAGTGATCTCTTATGCAATACTTTAACACTTTACCATACAAAAAATATTTTTGTATGCATCATAACATAATAATATCTCGTGTAATATATTGCACTGGATACAAAGGCAGTTCCTAGTCAGTACATAATGCCCATAACGCACTACATAGTTATAGGGAATAAGGACAATGCCCTTGGGTTATACTCTAAAAAGATGTCTCATTGTTCTTGTAATGGAGAATTTTTCTAAAATTTATAAAACACATCTGATTTCACATGTGCAAAATTTTCACCATGAAGTTTTTGCAGGAAAAAATGAAGCACAACGAATCATATTTAGACGATATTTAGATGATACACTTTTATGCAGAGATTTATGCTGATACAGATTTGTTTATTCTACAGCTTGTACAGAATATCCAGATTGCAGTAGTACATTTATAGTGACGTGCACCAGTTTTCTCACGTGCATCACATGCCAGTCGGGTCAGAGCACTTTCTCTGCACTTCCCAAACATGATCTCTTTCATAAAGAATAAGATGAGATGAGAAACAACAACAGATGCCTCACTTTTTCTGACTTTTCTGGACTGCCACGCTTCCTCGTGCAGCTCGTGTGTTTACTTTATATGCTCTAGAGACTCGATTAACACCACTTAACCCAACAGCACTGTTTCCTAACGTCGGCTTTCACGAGTTAAGCGTGTAAAATAAACAACTCGGTCATTGTTTTAATCACACAAGCATGATGTAGAGCCACGCGCTCACATACAGCGTCTCCGGTGTCCAGCAGCCACGCGCCTTTGTTCCGCTCGAGACTCCGGGCAACAGCTCGTGAAGACACACACAAGCCGTAAAGCTTTAAAGCGTTCACCGAACTTCCAGGTATTCCACAGAGGTGCACGCTGACTCCGTAAAGCGCGTTAGGACTCGTGGTGAAACTTTTTTTTTTTTTTTTTTTTTTTTTTTTAGACTAATTTACTTGGTTGAAGCGAGCGACTCTAATCCCCTTTGTATATGGGGAAGTGAGAAGGAAGAGCGCGCAACCGAGAACGCGAGAACGCGCACTCGACATTTCATCCAATGGGAAAGTGTGTTTACAAGCGAGAGCATTTCTGATTGGATGAAATAATTGAGCGGCCCCACGACGAAGGCAAGGGACAAGAAAAAAAGGTTTAAAAAGCGTCTCAGGTTATTTTGCGCCTTATAGCTGTTTACGAGGCTTAACTACCTCCCGTCAAAAGCAAATAACAACTATACAACAATGTGCATGTTAAATCAATATTATTTGTAAAAAAAAAAAAATAATGCCTCAATTATAAAGATTTTCACTCATAGATTTGTTTACATTTCACTACAACACCAGTTTGTTAAGATAACTGTGATACACATTTGAGGGTTAAGGGCCTTACTCAGGAGCCCCAGCAGTGGCAGCCCTGGGATTCAAACCCATGACCTTCTGATTGGCAGAAAACCTTAACCACTAAGCTATAACATCCCTGATACAGCTGAGTGGAAAAGTTTGCATGTCCTCAGGACAAAATTAAAACCTAGCAATGTGATATATATAAAAACAAATATGATTCATGTTTCAGAGATTTTCCTTCACCACTGTATGTTACAGTAATGACAGTGAGTGAAGGGTTAAAATGATATCAGTTTAAAATCATTCAAAAATCTCCCTATCTTAAATAACCATGAACCTATACTCATTCATTTTCATTACTGAGATTTGGGAGGAAACAAAGAATTTAAGAGAACTCATCCCGACCTGGGGAGAACAGGTAAATCTCAGCTCAGGCTCAAACTAGTGTGAGGTCACAACAGTGCAGCTTCTCCACTGCACCGCACTGCAATGCACTGCCCCAGTCTTCAGATCTGGTCTGGATAACAAGAAAGTCATGCCAGTCTTCATTTAAACTGATTTCTTTCCTATTTAGATTTTGTGGATTGGGTGGCAGTCGAAGGCGGGGGCCTCGGCGACCCAATCCCCAGACACGGAATCTGGCACTAGATTTGTTTTAAATTATTTCATTATTTAAATTATTCTTTTAATTTATTATTTTATTTGTTTTATGCTACATGATAAACCAAATTTAATTTTATAGGAGATAATATAAAAATGGAAATTTAAAGGTTGTAACAATTAGTTTTTATACTCAGAAACAATAGGTCATGCAAACTTTTGTACTCAACTGTATCTACAGTGAAAACAATATACTGTAGCAGCCTTAACTCTACACAGCACGGACTGAAAAAGGTTATCAGATAGTCTAAACTATTGTCCACTTTAAGTAATAAGAGCCCTGAAACAACTGTTTGGATAAGGGGTCTTGGCTTCCACATACAAAAAGAGAAAGCAATGGTGACACTTTATATGTATGGAAATCCTATCTCTCGGTAGATATGCAAAGCTATCTATTCCCGTAGTCAGCAGGTGGGAGTCGAAACAGCACAGCTTGAGTTCTTGAGATTTAATGTTGCATGATTTAACATTTGGTGCACTTGAATTAATATTTTCTAAAAATCGCTTTATTCTGACTCCTACAGACAATCACCTTTTGTTATAAAACCTGTTTCTGTTCCTTTCTACATGATGCTTTATTTGCCACAAAAAAAACAGACATCCACCATTTACACCCAGGTTTGGCTGAATATATTCAATAGTGTTTCTATAGGAAACAGTATTTATATAACAATGATATGTAATAATCTATCTACAGTATCCACATTTCAAACACAGCTTTCCTGACCCAGGTGCCAGCTTCACATGATTAAAGATATTTATCTTTTAACTACATGCACATGAAAAGCCTTTTCCAGACTACGTCCTAAAGCATTTAAGGCTTGTTGCTTTTATAAAAGAGCAATTACTCATCACTCATATTTGAATGTCTGAATGCATAGAGTTCAGCTACACCTGCCAGACAGATAAAGTGTGTCCACCTTTATTCCCAGAGCCCACTGGGAATAGCAAAGCTGCGCCCCTCACCCTAATTATGGCAAAAGCTGTCACATTCTAGCAAGTGCCTAGACTGGACAATAGACACTGGGGCGTGACAGATCTACTCTTCCACTTGAGAGGAGAGACAGAGCAGGGAGGGCTTTTTTGTTTCGCATGGCAAGCCTACAGATGGCAGTGACACAGTAGACACCGTGCCTCCTGGTCATTTCAACCAAGCTTGGCACTGTAATTTTAGTCTGGGTTTTTTTTCTTAACCAGATTAATGTTCAGTTGTGTATCAGAATTATTTATGTTTTTTGTGACTTTATGATTAGCATTGAAAATTGCTAAAATCCATTTATAATATGGCTGCTCTCTCTCTCTTCAGCTTATCCATTTCAAGCAAAAGTTTCATTACATTCATTAATGATTCTGGGTAATAGCTGAGAATATAGACTACCTTCTGCGTTCACTGTCAGCTGGCTGCGATCATATAAGCATTGTTCAGTCACGGCTGGCTCTTGCGCTGGTTGGCATAGCAGCTGCTGATCACTTTGGCAAAGGCAGTCGTCTCTTACTGCAGGAGGAACAGTGTTCTCCTTGTCTGATTTATCCTGTGTTGTCACTGTAGTCTGAAATTTAACATCAGAACAGAAAGCACGGAGAGAAAGGTTTAAATCAATAAATCATGTAAAAGTTGTCAGAAATATGTTTGAACCGGCCTTACTTGGGATGGCGGAGGCTGGAATTGGAGGTTGATGGCAGTAAGTTGCACCTGTTTGACTTTGCTGGGATTTAACATGGGAGACTGACCGTTTAGCATTCTAGGACTCACAGTCGAATGGAAGATGGAGGCTTGCTGAGCGGGTGGTTTGGGCAGCACAGGGATGGCACACTGTTGACCTGCTAAAGCAGGTTGAACGGCTACAGTTTGAACGGCTTGGCCCTGTGTCTGGATGCTGGGCTGAGGCAGCTGGGATTGTTGCTGGATCACAAACTGCTGCTTGTGTTGCTGGAGCAGTTGATGGGTCTGAAATTGTGCATATGCTAAAAACATAAAGGAATCTAAAGTGAGCAGTTATGTAAAACTGATTTTTATGTCCAAGACAAGAAAGAAATTCTACTGATTGGTAACAAACACAAAGTAGAGACAAAAAAAAATATCGATAACATACCAATGGAAACTTCTAGGATGTTCTTCGACTTTGATATATACAAGCTGAGATTTTAGTATACACCATGGAGATATATATGTTATGGATAGCATACTGACGATATTCTAGATTTTACTTTAAAATGTGTATTTTACACTTGAGTCCCAGTGGCATGTCCTACGGGGAAGATGATTAAGAGAAATAGATTTTTTTGTATAGCAACAAGACAATTAGCATATTCCTTGTTAAACGTGGTCAAGTAGATTATTAAAAATGAAATAAGTTTAATGATCAAGCTTAATAAATAAAATCATTTCATCCTTTTGCTTTTGTAACTGCCACCATATATAAGGACACCAAGTGAGTTGTTATGGGATGATTTTTTAAAAATGTATTTCTGTTCATTTTGCCTTCTTCTTCAAATCATTGTCTTGTTGCATTATATACCCACATTTAATTTTCCCATTTTCTAGAATTATTTCTTTATTGAAGTTCAATTGAATAACAGTGTTACATTTTCCAGCCATGGGGGTGAGTGCAAATATTTGCACTCAACTGTAGCTCATTAGCTTTTGTAGTGTATTCCACCCTCCATTACTCAAAGGTGGATTTCCTCCTGAGGTTCATAAATAAATCTGATACTGAGGCAACTGACACACACTAACCTCAGACTTTCTCTGAGTGTCTAGCTGAAAGCAATGTACACCGTACTGCTTTCTAAATAATATGGTCTCATTATGATGGTGGTGTTTTAAGATCTATTCCTGCAGTGCTGAAAACTAGCTAACTGGGTACAGCAGTTAGGATTTTATTGGAAGTCAAAAGGGCAAAGCTGCGTTATGCTATAAAATTTATTTGTTTCCTCTCTTGTTGCCATTTATTTAAAGCAATCGAAACTCATTTGGATTAAAACGAGAAAAATATTAGGTCTTTTTTTAACTAAGATGCTTGCATTTGACAGGGGTTTTGAATCAATATGAACAGGGGTAGATTAAAGATGAGGCAGGGCACTTAGTGCTGTGTTTTAGTCCTGACGCCTGAGGGATCCCCTAAGGCGGTGCTTTCATTGTTCAGCAATGTTGACTTTAAGTTAATGGGTTCATTCGGCAGTGTTCAGCTCTCTATACTTTTATCTTTTTAAAGAATATCACATGCATGTTCTTATTTAAACGTATTCACGTTTCAAATGCACGTTACCACATCTGTCCTTCAGTTATGCTCTGCTAGCTTTTTTTAAGGTATGTACATTAAATATCAATTATTTTTTTATCATCTAAAGAAGTAGAAATATCACCTTTGAAATTATATTTCATTGACCCCTTCATTTAACCAGGCAAAGAAAAACAATTCTTATTTACATGATCACCTGATAAGCAGAGTTACAGTGGTTTAAAATCAACTAGTTGTTTACATTGTGAAAAAAAATAGATAATATAGATAGAAAATATCACATATTGCAGCAACAGTCACAGGCTTGTGATGATGTCCTCCTAAAAATCCTCCACTGAGATACTGGCTGAGTTTATACAGTACATGCCTCATACCTTTGATACAGGATGAGCCTGATGTGCTGTATCAGATATGATGTGGATCAGATGTGATGTGATGTGATTTCATTAGACATGGAAGGCTTAAATTGCATGCATGTTAATAAATAATTACCTCCTGTTCTTTCAGGGCCCAGCCTGGAGCCTTTTAGTGGAAAAAAAAAGGAAAGCCTGTAGGACTTCCTGATGCCAGAGAATAGCAATTATTTTCGTTATATATTCATTATATATTTAATGCTTCAGCTTTCTAAAGATTAACACTTATTTGCTGAATACACAAACATAAGCATAGGTCTTAAAAGTCTTCTCTCTCTCTCTCTCTCTCTCTCTCTCTCTCTCTCTCTCTCTCTCTCTCTCTCTCTCTCTCTCTCTCTCTCTTCCTCGCTCTTTATATAGTATATGACATGCTTGCTCAGCTTTTCAAACCCTCAAAGCATGCCTACAGAGCTGCATCTAGACTTTGGGGGATCAGTGCTAAAAAAGTCTGGTCCTGCTTAGAGTTCACTCCAATCATGGTCCAAATACTATAGTGTGGTTCATGCTGCTGGTTATGTGCTTTTCATGTTTAATGAGTTCCTCATGAACAAAATATGGGGTGTACAAAATGCCCCTTTCAACAGACATCCCTGTAGATTCACTGTGTTAGTGTTTCCGAAGGCACTTCCTCTTTATTTTTTTATTGTGGTGCTACTATGTGCCAGGAATGAACTGGCCTGAGTTTATTGTGAGTGAAGCTATGAATCTGTCAAGTAGATTGTGATGTAAATTGCTATGGCATTCACAAAACTACACATTATACACTTATCATTAGGTGTTAAGGCCTTATGTATATTTTTTAATCTTTCTGTTAAGTGTCTTTAACAAGTTCAGTGATTTTTTTTTAATGAACACCCATACGGAAAAATCAATGCATTTCACATGACGATATGCTCCTATGTGATCAAGTGACAAAAACATGAAAATACCGTCCATGTAAATAAGTAAACATGTCCTACAAAATCACATAATCACAACTTAAATCGCTATTAGTTTAGCACTCTTTGTTTTAGTTCATATTTTATTTGATTCATATTTCAAATGATTCATATACCTTAATAAAGGAGTCACATGGGGGACAAAAAATTTTACATGTTAAAATATCTGAAACATGTGATTATTATTATTAACATGTTGATTTAAAGATCTTCAAATGCTGCTTTGTTTTCTGTAACCCATAGACTGAAATACTTAGCTCTTCCCCTTTTATGTTTATTTGACAGGAAGTATGTCAGCATGAGCCAGGACTTGCCACATGATCTGTAATACTCCCTCAAAAATAACACCTCACGTCTGATCGTAGGTCCAGTTTAGACGTCTTTGGTGAACTGTAATTGAGGCCTGGATTGTCTTGAGTGGCAGCTCAGTTCTATTAATATGACTGTGACTGATGATGTGTTATGTATCCTTGCTTTCTCTGCTTCATAAGCTCACCTCATTAATTTCACAAGTGTCAGGCTTCAGCCTAGTTTGTTTTTAGTTTCTGTTCTCAACATATGATTGAGCTTCTTATAAAAGTTGGTCAGTTTTAATTAATCTTCAAATCACACACACACACACACACACACACACACACACACACACACACACACACACACACACACACACACACACACACACACACACACACACACACACACATATATATGTATGTAATTTGAAGATGAATTTTATTTATTACTTAGGTAATAAACTCTAAGGTTAATATATAGAGAGAGAGTTTATTACCTAAGTAAGTATTTCAGAATCGATTACTTACACATCATTCAATGTGGCACACACTTCTGCATCTCTGAGACAAAACTGCAACAGCAACTTTCCAAGGCGTCTCAAACTTTTTTCAAGGTCAAACCCCTTTTAAAGATAACACACATTGCACAGATCCCTTAGTACTGATTTATTTTATGAACCTATTTCAATTCTATTCAAGCTCAAAAAGGATTAGGTTTCAGTACAAAGTTATGTTTTCATGAACTTTCCACATTAGGTCCAAGTTTGCATTATTTCTAGGGTTTAATATAGTTTGGATTAAACCCATTCAGATAATCTATATAACTGACTACTCAAACAGGCTAATAAATAACTTTAAGTACTCAGTAAGAAGTAGAACACACATGCAGCTCATGACCTTAGATTCTGATGAGGCAGGAAGACGTTAAATAAGAACACAGCCTCAAACAATATTTAGTCACGCTTGACAATAGCGATATAACGAATTTCTAGAGTAAACCCATAATAGGTAGTCAAGGCTTTACAAGACTCGAACGACCACGAACAAACCCTATCTCTACTCCAATTTTCATTGAGAGTTAACTTGAGTAGTGTGGATTAAAAGGCAGCACCAAAAAAACAAACAAATAGAGTAACGACAGTAAATCCAACTGTGCTGATTAAATGAAACACCTTGGGTTAGGGTTAGGGTTACACATAACACTGCCACATTACTGTTTTATTTGCCTTCGTTTAACAGAAATTTCTTTGCTCAGTCTATCAGATGTGTAATTTTTGTTCTTGTCCAGCTCTGCAAATATCATATGTTATATTTTTTTAAGCAAATGGTGCAATTCTTATGGTTTCTGGATGCATGATAACAACCTAGCTAGCAAGTTAACGTTGAAGAGTAAACTTCTTTTCTAATCACATCCTTTCTAACTAGGAGAAGATCTAAAATGATGGTTTAATGGAATAATTTACATTCCAAATGGATTTAAAAAAAATTCACATACAGCTTGTACAGTAACACAGTCACAGACGATGTAATATCATTAACCGTCCTATCGGCTGCTGCTCCCACAATCATAAACAAAACATTTATAGAGAAGCATGAGGCAGAGTGATTCCTGCCCTTAATGTGCCTCTGTTAGTGTTTGTGCAGTTTGTATTCTGAACACTTGGGGAAAAAGTGAAATTTTATGGAGTTAAATAGTAAATTGCTTACGATGCTGCACCAAGGTGACCCACATTGACAACCACTTATTTATACATTTAGGTTCATTTTTGATAAAATAACAGATATTTTGGTACTGCGCGCACACACACACACACACACACACACACACACACACACACACACACACACACACACACACACACACACATACACACAGCAGAAAAAAATCACTTTCAATGTGTTTCAATGTTTCATTATAAATTTTAAGTTGGATTATCATTATTCCTTATTACTTACACCTCTATTTCAGACAACGAAGACAAATCAACTCTAAAAGACTGTTGCTGGCACGACTGTTTTCCCTTCAAACAGTTCTCTGCATGCTGAGGAAATAGAGAATGACACATACAGCCCATGGCCACATATGCTGCTCCTTTTCTTATAATGAAACATAGCAGGGGTGTCCGAGAGACTCATGACTCATGGCATGAATTCAGAATGCAATCCCTTAACGTTATCTATACATGTAGGGTAGATCTAAAGGAAAACACCTGACATCTTCTACATGTCTACACATGACAAAGCTCATGCATTGTTTGCAAATGTGGAGGCTCGTCTTATCCAAATGGCATGTGGGGGGGATTTGTTCTCGAAGGTCACATAAGGCGGTACATCTGTCTCAGTGTTAAATGATATCCTTAGAGTAAGAATTGAGAGCATTTCTCTCTCTCTCTCTCTCTCTCTCTCTCTCTCTCTCTCTCTCTCTCTCTCTCTCTCTCTCTCTCTCTCTCTCAGATCAAATGTGTTGACATGCAGCTATTGCTGCCCACCATGTCCTCCTTCAGCCCAGACGTCAAGGCCAGCTGCTTTCCCACTCAGAGATTTTTCCTTCTTTTCTCTCCTCTGCCATAATTATCTAATACTTGTCATATTTGTCATAGGGTCAAAGAAGCAGTCAATATTCAGGGTTCTCTTTAACACAATATTCTTGACAAAAAATCATGTACAATAACTTACAACTTCTTTCAGTGAAATACTATATTTTCTGAAAAACTACTATTTTAGATGAATGTAGCAGTAACAACGCAACATACGATAAACAATCAGATTTGGTATTGTGCATGCTACATACTGTATGAGCTAATGTCTTTCTTACCAGTATTGATGAGAGGATGGTTTGTTGCTGTGCTCATGTTGTGGCTCATACTGATCACATGTGCATTCATCTCACTGACACCATCAGTCATCTTTGCTGGCTCTGATGAAGTGCCCACAATGCCGGGCTTTGCTCCCTGCAGACCCTGAGCCTGAGAGCTGAGACTCTTTAGCTGGGGCACAGATAAGCTGGGAAGAGCCACTTGAGTTGCTCCTCCACTGCTGTGCTTTACACTGAGCCCGGGTATTTGGGGATGAGTGGTAGAGGAGGTAGAAGAGGCCACTGCCCCCTGCTGGCTACACAACACCAGGCTCTGCATCTGATATGAGTGTAAGAAAACTCTTCAGCATTGAGTTGCGTTGCAAAGATTTTGGGTGTTTGTGAGAATTCAGAAGTTTCAGGTACCTGTGGGCTGGTTGACTGGAGGTTGACATACTGCGACGAGGCCTCAGGTTGGACAGCAGCGACTGTAGCGGTCGGAGTAAGTATGAGCTGGGG